>NC_054701.1:75418502-75638114 GCF_016097555.1 Gigantopelta aegis
TTTTCACCTAGGTAACTGATTGTTTATAGTTACACAAAATTATATTTGCATAGTGAATAAAAAGTTCTGATGATCTTGAAATTTGTTCTTTTTAATTTTAGAATGCAACTGTTTACCACATAACCAAATGACAGTTTACAACCAAAATGACAGAAGAACCCTATGTTTTTTTAAAAAGCAAAATAGTAGACTACTTTAATTTTCAAAACGAGTAAACATAACCCAAAAGTTAAAGCTTATTTTGTTTAACACCACTACAAGAGCACAATAATGAATTAACTACCAGGTACTGGACATCAATTCTGACACTTAGTCTTCAGATTAAACTCACTAAATTTTTCCATAAGCAGCAAGGAATATTTTTTATGCACTATCACACAGACAGGACAGCACATATCATGGCCTTTGATATATACCAGTCATCATGTGCTGGCTGGAATGAGAAATAGCCCAATGGGTCGACTGACGGGGATCGATTCTAAACCGACTTGCACATCAGATGAGTCACTGGATGGTATGGAAAACCCCCAATGGGTCCACCTAGGAGATTCGATCCTTTGGCCCAAGACCTTTAGTTGAGCACTCTACCAACTGAGCTACAATGTAGATCCAACCCAAACATAACCGATTTTAGCTGTCAGCGATTTATGTAAACCATTATGAACAGTAGAACTTGCAAGTTACACATTACACACCTGAGAGAATACAATACACACAAAATTACCTTTGAAGTACCAGGGATGCCACAAGGGGGGAGGGACATAGTAATCATCCAACAGGTGAGTCATCGTCCTCGGCTGCGGGTACAGTGGCAGGTCAGGGCAGTTTGGGGAGGTGCACCACAGAGCCGGTCGCCACAGCTGTGGAACGAGGGGTGGAGGGGGCAGACTCCCCGGCCCCGGCCCCGGCCCCGGCCCCAGCCCCAGTCCCCCTCGATCGAAGAAACTCATAGGTGGCTGTTCTCCCACAACGGACATGCTCCAGTCAGCAACATGTAGTCCAGGTGAAGAAGAAAACAACAACAACAACACACACACACACGCTCGTGCAACCGCTACACGAGGTATGCACTATATCTCCAGTATGTTCAGTATTCCAGCAAGGCAAGAGAAAATAAAAGACAGAAAGAGAGAAACACACACACACACACAAATACGGAGAATAGAGAGGTTCAGCTACACAGTGTTAAAAGTGCTCAGTTCGATCTGAAGGGAAGACGGCACAAACAAACGTAAGACTTCTCACTTCTCACAGGTTGCCGGTTTGCCTGCCTGCGACTGGATTACACTGACCTCCAACCTTTTAAAAACACTCCTCCGCAACTTGGCCGTGATTACTCACCACCGGTGTGAATATGTATATATATATATATATATATATATATATATATATATATATATATATATATACCTGTCAGAGTGATCTTTTTGTCTGAGCTTATTGTATTCAGTGTGCTTAACAGCAATAAAAATCTCTCACAAGATATACTTTTTCTTTTTTCTTTTCTCTCTCTCTATCTCTCTCTCTCTCTGCAAAAGCACCAAACTTGTCACTCTGTCTCCCCTTTTTTTCTTCTTTTTTGTTTGCAGCCTGTATGTATCTTCCTTCTTTTCCTTCTCTATCTCTCTCTCTCTCTCTCTCTCTCTGCAAAAGCAACTATCACTCTGTCTCTGTTTGTTTTTCTTCTTCTTTTTTTTTTGCAATCTGTATATATCTTCCTTCTTTTCCTCTGTCTATTTCTATCTCTCTCTCTCTCTCTCTCTAAAAGCACCAAACTTGTCACTGTCTCCCTTTTTCTCTTCCTTCTTTTCTTTTTTTGCAGTCCGTATGTATCTTCCGTTTTTTTCTCTATCTCTCTCTCTGCAAAAGCACCAAGCTTGTCACTCTGTCTCCCTTTTCTTTCTTTCTTTTCTTTTTTCTGCAGTCTGTATGTATCTTCCTTACTTACATTATAGACCTATCTCTCTGCAAAAGCACCAAACTTGTCACTCTCTCTTTCCTTTTTTCTTTTTTTCTGCAGTCTGTATGTATCTTCCTCACTTACATTATCTACACCTGGCAGATCAAAGAGCAATGTACATGCATGACACAGGTACACAGCGAGACTTATGAACGAACTCTACCTGGCAGCCTATAAATATCAGCCACACATCACTGCCTCTGGCAAAGACAAACCGTAGTAATTCACAAACTATCTCAGGCAACCTCTAGTGTTGTGCCGACCTCTGACCTGACCTCTGACCTGACCCAACATTACACCCAGTAGCTGTGGGGCTCTGCTCCAATGGTCGCACAACAATTGACAAACTGTCGGCTCATTGTCGTGCGCTTCCTGTCCGCCATCTACAACAATCCGTATTACAATCACCTCGCAAAATGGTTCGGTTTCACAAATCATATTTCTTTTCTTCCATGGGACCCCGATCCCTTGGGAAACGCAGAAAGTGCCAACGTGATAGAAAGCATGATGAACTTTAGCAAAAGATACAAATGTCAATACTCCTGAATTCATAATGACAGGTATCATTTACCCAGGCTTTTTCAGATGGAAGATTAATATTTGCTTTATGTAGAAAAATACAATAAAACGATTTGTAGGCAAAAGAAATAGAGATAAGCATTGGGGTTTTTTTTTGCTGGAAGGTTTGCTGTGTGTGTTATCAGTTTTCTGTAGTGATCAATTTGTAATACAATATTAACAACTACAGTGATTAATTTGAAACACAACATAAAGTATACTACAGTCAATAAGAAATACAACTGTGTATACATACAGCAGCTGATATACAGCTATAGTACAGCAGACAAGAAGAAGGAGGAAATGTTTTATTTAAAGATGCACTCAACACATTTTATTTACGGTTATATAGCGTCAGGCATATAGTTAAGGACCACACAAATATTGAGAGAGGAAACCCACTGTCACCACTCTATAGGCTACTCTTTTCGATTAGCAGCAAGTGATCTTTTATATGCACCATCCCACAGACAGGATAGTACATACCACAGCCTTTGTTGTGCCGGTTGTGGAGCACTGGCTGGAATGAGAAATAGTCCAATGGGTCCACTAATGGGGATTGATCCTAGACCGACCGTGCATCAAGCGAATGCTTTACCACTGGGCTACATCCCACCCACCCCCCCCCCCCCAAAAGAAAAGAAGAAGAAATGTTTATTTAATGATGCACTTAATACATCTTAATTACAGTTATATGGCATTAGACATATCATCATAACCATATGGATAAGGACAACACAGATAACAAGAGTGGAAACTCACTGCTGCCACACAGTGGGTTACTCTTTCCGATTAGCAGCGAGGGATCTTTTTTTATGCAGCATCCCAGACAGATCAGTACATACCATAGACTTTGTTACTCCTGGAGTTGTGGAGCACAGGAAGAAGAAAGTTAAAGTTTGTTTTGTTTAATGACACCTCTAGAGCACATTGATTTATTAATCATCAGCTATTGGATGTCAAACATTGGTAAAATTGACATATATTTATAGAGAGAAAAAACAAAAACAAATTCTATAAGAAGCAAGGGACTTTTTATGTGCACAATCCCATAGATAGGATAGCACATACCACAGCCTTTGATATAATACCAATAGCTAGAATGAGAAATAGCTCAATGGGCTCACTGACTGCATATCAGGCGAGAAATTGCAATTTTCAATAAGTACTGCACTGTATTATTGGAGTGTCACAAACATTAAAATGATAAAAACATACAACATTCCTTTCAAAAGTCAGGCATATATTATACCAAGCTCTACAAACTGGCAACTTTTGATACGACCCTTTACTACCAGACAAATTGTAAATTGCATGAAAGGCATATTGAGAAATAAGTAAGTTAATGAATTCAGCACCCAACACCTCTACATCCCCTTGCACAAGCCTCTATTGTGTGGACGCGTAGGGGGTCATAAACGGATAATGAAATCATTTTAAGGATAGCAAACTGAACTGCGTCACTGGAGGAAGTGCACGTAAGCCCAATACGTAAAAAATGTTTGTTACGGTTCATTGGTTTTAGGGTTTAAAAGTGTATTTGAGTGTGATCCATGAAGATAGCATATTAGTGTGTGTGTGTGTGGGGGGGGGGGGGGGGGGGGGGGGGGCAGATACAGAAGAAACAATAATTCTGAGAGTACTGCTAAAACAATTCACGTCCACTTCTGAGACCAACCAATTTCAAATCTTCTAAGTTTAAGGGCCATAATTCTGAGAGAAAAAAGGGTAAATTGCCATGAAAGTCAAACTGGGGCCTAATTCACTAAACTCTCGCAACTTTGCGATCTCGCAGTGCAATGCTAAAAGACATACAAAGAGGATGCTTTGTTGTCTAGTAGAGCCTAAGAGACCTGTGTGAATCAGGCCCCTGATCTGCAGCAACAGCACATGATAAATCTACCGGTATATACAAAATTTCACTTCAACATCTTGTTGTATTGTGAGAAAAAAAAAAAGAGTAGAAAACTATATATGGGATTTAAACTGGTTTTGGGGCTGGACATAGCCCAGTGGTAAAGGACTCATCTGATGTATGGTCAGTTTAGAATTAATCCCTGTTGTTGGACCCATTGTGCTATTTCTCGTTCCTGCCAGTGCACCAAGACTGGTATATTAAAGGCCGTGGTGTGTGCTATCCTGTCTGTAGGATGTGCATGTAAACGATCCCTTACTACTAATGGCAAAAATGTAGCGGGTTTCCTCTCTTAGACTGCGTCAGAATGACCATATGTTTGACATCCAATAGCCGATGATTAATAAATCAATGTGCTCTAGTGGTGTCATTAAACAAAAACAAAACAAACCTTAGACTGTATGTCAGAATTACCAAATGTTTGACATCCAATAATCAATGTGCTCTAGTGGTGTCATTAAACAAAAAAAATTTAACATAACCAGCTTTATTTCTCCCCCCCCCCCCCCCCCCCCCCCCCCACCAAACATGTTTCATATGTAATGCCAGAACACTCCTCCCTCTGGGTATACTTTACGGATGACCCAACCCCAAGTACATTTTTTAAGATCACTGTGTAACAATCAAAAGACAAAAATTTTCTCAGTCTCCGATAGCTTGTTGTAGTTCACATAAAAAATGACAAGTTTTTGACGGCAATACAAACATTTATCATCTCTTTAAGAGAGAAAAACTAATAAAAAAATGTCATTAGTATGTATGCCAAAGGTCAGTTTCAGCATAACAAAAGTACACAGGTGTCTGCATATATAGAACATAACATACATGTACAATAAAAAAGTTACTGCCCCATCCTTAATGACATTAACCACATTATATTATAAATGGCACATGCAGCAACAATGTTTGAACTGAGGCACCGAATTATTAATATGTTTAATACAACCCTTTTTATCATCCAGGGTTAATGACCAAATAATACATACAACTGTTGAACTGAGGCACCGAAATATTAATATGTTTAATACAACCCTTTTTATCATCCAGGGTTAATGACCAAATAATACATACAACTGTTGAACTGGCAAACATTTAATGAGGATAAAGTTAATATGCAGGATCTATTATTTACCACAATAAGGACACACACACACACCCCACCCCACCCCACCCCCCATCCTGACCAAACTATGATCATGTTATATTTAACACTGACAAGATCACAAAATTAAAATTTTGTTTTGTTTAACAACACCACTAGAGCGCATTGATTTATTAATCATCAGCTATTGGATATCAAACACTTGGTAATTTTGAAATATAGTCTTAGAGAGGAAACCAGCTATATTGTTTTCATTAGTAGCAAGGGGTCTTTTATATGCACCATCCCACAGACAGGATAGCACATATACCACAGCCTTTGATATACCAGTCATGATGCACTGGATAAAAAGTACCGTACTGAATTGCCCAATAATATGGTACATGCAATTAGTCATTTGGTGATATTTTCTAAATAAGAAAATATCAAAACTATTTTTCCCATTACATGTATGTGTGATGATTGAGGTAAAAAAAAAAAAATGGTTTTCTGAACTCCTATTATATATTAAAGTTGTAAAAACAGTCAGGCATTGGACTGGGAAAAACCCCAAAAACCCCAAAAACAAACCAAACCAAACTAAACTAAACCAAACCAAACAAACCCCATCCCCCCCAAAAAACCCAAATACAAATTTCAGACTGTATGATGTCGTTACAACAAAAGACACATCCCCGTGAGGTTATGGCAGTGCACATTTTATCAACAGCCACAAAACTAAATGTGCAGCCATCAACGGAAAAACAATGGAATAATGGCTGCTTGGATAACAGTAAACATGTTTTTAAAGGAGAGTGGCCAACCTCCGCAGGTGTGTTGCCGAGGCTTGGGAATCTCCAACCACACTTCTAATTCCTGTGACAATGATCAACAACTGCCCTGTACCAGCAGAGATTTCTTTGAAGTCGCCAGGTTTTAAAATGGGACTTCAAGCATAAAACAGGTATGTTATTATACAGCCAAGCTTCGTCTTGTGAGATCTGGTTTTAGTTGTCGTACAGTCTAACCTGTGGCAATTTTAAAGGGACTTTCTTGAATTTGCTGACATTGTTAAGATGTTGCTGACAAAAACAGATACCTTTTAACCACAGTGATATGATGAGAGATATATTGACACTTTTTAACAACTGTAATTACATACGAGATATAGTTACACTTTTTATCCACTGTAACTACATACGAGATATAGTTACACTTTTTAACCACTGTAACTACATACGAGATATAGTTACACTTTTTAACCACTGTAACAACATACGAGATATAGTTACACTTTTTAACCACTGTAACTACATACGAGATATAGTTACACTTTTTAACCACTGTAACTACATACGAGATATATTTACACTTTTTAACCACTGTTGCCACTTCATGGGCTATTCTTTTCGATTAGCAGCAAGAGATCTTTTATATGCACCATCCCACAGGCAGGATAGTACATACCACAGCCTTTGTTACATCAGTTGTGGAGCACTGGCTAGAATGAGAAATAGCCCAATGGGTCCACCGACGGGGATCGATCCTAGACTGACTGCGCATCAAGCAAACGCTTTACCACTGGGCTAGGTCCGCCCCCCCCCCCCCCCCCCAAAAAAAAAAGTAAAAAAAAAAGTAAGGTGACTGGTTCATACAGATAAATGTAAACTGTTACATAAATAAATAATTCAGGAGAATTGTAAGGTGGCCTCTAAGACAAGAGGTTGCTTAATAGAAAATGTCCTTTTTGAGGAAAATATTTCAGCCTCCTACCCCTCATTATATTGATACATGTATTCATAAAGAGCGAACCTCACCCTAATGCAAAAACTAACCCTAATTAACCCTAAAACTAACCCAAACCCTAACAGTAGTGGGGTAACGGTTGGATAATTTACCTATTTCAGCAGGTTTTACCATTAAATTAATTACCCCTAAAACTAACCCAAACCCTAACAGTAGTGGGGTTAATGGTTAGATATTTTACCTATTTCAGCAGGTTTTACCATTACATTCATTGCCCAACCCTAATTACCCCTAAAACTAACCCAAACTCTAACAGTAGTGGGGTTAATGGTTAGATATTTCACCTATTTCAGCAGGTTTTACCATTACATTCATTGCCCAACCCTAATTAACCCTAAAACTAACCCAAACCCTAACAGTAGTGGGGTTAATGGTTAGATATTTTACCTATTTCAGCAGGTTTTACCATTACATTCATTGCCCAACCCTAATTAACCCTAAAACTAACCCAAACCCTAACAGTAGTGGGGTTAATGGTTAGATATTTTACCTATTTCAGCAGGTTTTACCATTGCATTCATTGCCCATACCTAAATGCATTTTGTATGCATGCACAACATGCATTTCTGTCATCACTATGCAGGTGCAAGGTGCAGTGTAAAAAATGGTGTTAATTAATTTCTTCTTTCAAATCTGTATTTTCTTTGCCAAAGAATCTCCGACATTATCACTATTACAGTAGCGGGATGTAGCTCAGTGGTAATGCACTCATTGGATGAGCTATTTCTCGCTCCAGCCAGTGCACCACGACTGGTACATCAAAGGCCGTGGCATGTGCTATCCTGTCTATGGGATGATGCATATAAAAGATCCCTTGCTGCTAATCGAAAAGAGTAGCCCATGAAGTGGTGACAGCAGGTTTCCTCCCTCAATATCTGTGTGGTCCTTAACCATATAACCGTAAATGAAATGTGTTGAGTGCGTTGTTAAATAAAACATTTCCTTCCTTCCTTTGTTTGATGAGTGATCAGTCTAGGATCGATCCCTGTTTGTGGGGCCTTTGAGGTATTTCTCGATCCAGCCAGGGCACCATGACTGGTATACAAAAGGCTGTGGTATGTGCTATCCTGTCTGTGGGATGGAGCATATAAAAGATCTCTAGCAACTAATGCAAAAATGTATTGGATTCCTTCTCTAAGACCATATGTAAAAATCACCAAATGTCTGACATCCAATAGCCAGTGATTAATAAATCAATGTGCTCTAGTGGTGTCATAAAACAAAACAAACTTTAACTTTATCACTTGTACATCTGACCCATTCTCACAGATTTTAATTTTTTTTAACACCACCACCAGAGTACTGATTTCTTAATTATCAGCTACTGAATGTCAAACATGTGGTAATTTTGACATATAGTCTTAAAGAGGAAACCTGCTACATTTTTCCATTAGTAGCACAGGATCTAATATAAGCACCATTCCACACAGGATAGCACATACCACGGCCTTTGTTATACCAGTCGTGGTGCACTGACTGGAACGAGAAATAACCCGATGGGGATCGATCCATTCTCAAGAAGGATATGGTAATAAATATAATATGTAGTCAGGAAACCACCATGACCCAGCAGCACACACTGGGTTATAACCAGTGTATATAGATTATGTCACTGGCATCAACTAATACTAATGATTTTACTGGTGCCACAGGCACCAATTAATGATTTTACTGGTGCCCCAGGCACCCACAAATTATTTAATTAGGACCCGCCCTAAACATTCATTTCATATTAAGTGCACAAAAAAAGCCAACATGTTGACAAGCATTTCATAACACCTTGGAGCACTTGTGTTAACTGAATGCTGTGCGGCTGGCATATGAAAGGTTATGATATATGCATATAAAGAATTCCTTTCAGGCTATGTGCAGGATTCCAGTTTTTTTAATGCAATGAATAATTGTGTTTTGAAATTTAATTGATTTTTGTATAACTTGTTAATGGGGGCCAATATGATGGTTTTAAACAGGAAAAAAATCCCAATTGAAAACATTGGACTTTTTTCAAATAAAAAAAAGTAACTACATGTATATGTAAATTGCAATAAAAAAATAAAAAAAATGTTTTATTTAATGACATACTCAACACATTTTATTTACGGTTATATGACGTCAGACATATGGTATAAAGACCACACAGATATTGAGGGAGGAAACCCGCTGTCACCACTTCACTGGCTACTATTTTCGATTAGCAGCAAGGGATCTTTTATATGTATATATATCTTGCAATATTATAATCATCCAAATGTATAATAGCAAATTTTAATTTGTGGTGGGTGGGATCTGTGTAGAGCGCTCACCTGAAGTTGGGTTGTGTGATCAAACCCTATCTGCAGACACATTTATGATTAAGGTTTTTACCCATCCCAATCAGTGCCCCATGACTACTGTATCAAAGATGATGTTATGTGATGTCCTGTCTGCACATAACAGGCTCACAGGAACGATATGTGGAGTGGGGGGGGGGGGGGCACAATCTCTAGTGGAAGGGGAACAGCCTGTAATGGTTGGGGGGGGGGGGGTAGGGGGGCACAAGCCATATTTTTATCTTAATTTATAGAGTAGGATAAAAATAATACTACATTTTTTGTCCTCAAGTGAGAGGACACAGTCCCTCAACCCAGCCCCCATGTTTACTATAGGCCTGCATAAACGATCCCTTGCTACTAATGGAATAGTGCAGCGATAGAAACAAGCAGAATTTTTCATTTGTCCACTGGACAAGTTCATTGCAAAATCTACTTGTCCAGTAATTTTTCACTTGTCAAATGTTTTGTTTTATTCAAGTACAAGGACTGTAGTTTTGCTCAAAATGAAGCTGCATGGAACATTGTACTTGTCCACTCGACAACCACTGAGGTACATTTCGCTTGTCCGAGCAGATTTTCATGTATCAGGACAAACGGACAAGTGCTTATTTCAAACACTGCAGTTTATGAAGTCCTATGAAGACCATGCTTCACATTTATCAACTATCTGAAATCCAGAAGCTGACAACTTGATCAATGTGCTCTGGTAGTATCATTAAACAAAATAAACTTCTTCTTTTTTTTCTTTTTTTTAGTGGATTTGTAACTTCAGATTTTGAGTATTTCCTCAATCTTCGGATATGACCCCCGAGTTGACGCTATTGTCATTAGAATAACATGAGCTGGAGGGGGGAAAAAAGCCCTTGTTTACGAAACCGGACAACAAAGCCCCCATTCATTCACTGTTCCGGGTCTTGCACGCAAACAGTGGTCTTCTCACACAAAATCTGTATTCTCGAACTGCATTACGCTTCTCAGATTTAATGAATGGATGTCCCTGAATTGAAAATTTTTGATTCACTAAGCTCCTAAAGCCCTGTAGCGTGTCATTGAAACCAAAATGGGGTATATACTACTGTACTTCATTCACGTTTTCTGAACGTTTTCAAACGATTCTATGCCTGCGTGTGGTGTGGGAACCGGACTGTGTGCTGTAGATAATGGCTGTGTGAGTCATAGACATATCAATGAAATTTTAATCACACCTTTGGGCAAGCGCTATCAGTTACCATATTCGAGCAGGATAATGTATTCGTGAAACCTGCTCAAGTGGCTACTTGCATTAAGCAGACACACATTTTAAAAAGCCACTTTACAGTTCACCCAAATCATCTGATACAGCACAAACTGATTTGATCAAGTTACTACCTGTATTAAACAGCCACCTGTCTTAAACAGCCACTTACTATTTCTCACAAATAATTTAATACAGTACACATGTACCGATAGTGATAAGCCACTTTATGGATCTACTGAAAAACAGGAATCCAATACAGTACAATTTAACCTGTATTTAAGCAGCAGCCTATCTTAGTAAGCCGCTTTATTAATTTCATTTCAACTTATTTTCGTGCTTATATCCAATTACGGTTCAAGCACGCTGTCCTGGGCAGACACCTTAGCTATCTGGGCTTTCAGTCCAGGACAGTGGGTTAGTTGTTAATTGTTAGTGGTTAGTGAGAAAGAAGTCGGTGTAGTGGCCTTACACCTACCCAGTGAGTCGTTAAAACTCGTTCTGGGTGGGAGCCGGTACTGAGCTGCGAACCCTGTACCTACCAGCCTTATGTCCGATGGCTTAACCAAGACGCCACCGAAGCTGGTCGCTCTGGGTGGGAGCCGGTACTGAGCTGCGAACCCTGGATCTACCAGCCTTATGTCCGATGGCTTAACCAAGACGCCACCGAGGCTGGTCGCTCTGGGTGGGAGCTGGTACTGAGCTGTGAATCCTGTACCTACCAGCCTTATGTCCGATGGCTTAACCAAGACCCCACCGAGGCTGGTTGCTCTGGGTGGGAGCTGGTACTGAGCTGTGAATCCTGTACCTACCAGCCTTATGTCCGATGGCTTAACCAAGACGCCACCGAGGCTGGTCGCTCTGGGTGGGAGCTGGTACTGAGCTGTAAATCCTGTACCTACCAGCCTTATGTCCGATGGCTTAACCAAGACGCCACCGAGGCTGGTCGCTCTGGGTGGGAGCCGGTACTGAGCTGCGAACCCTGGATCTACCAGCCTTATGTCCGATGGCTTAACCATGACACCACCGAGGCTGGTAAGCTGCTTTAAGGTTCACCCAAATCACTTAACACAAGGGGTGGGACGTAGCCCAGTGGTGAAGCATACACCAGATCTACAGTCGGTCTAGGATTGATTCCCCCCATCAATGGGCTCATTAGACTTGATGCGCGGTCGGTCTAGGATCGAGCCCCATCGGTGGGCCCATTGGGTTATTTCTCGTTCCAGCCAGTGTACCATAACTGGTATATCAAAGGCCATGGTATGTGCTATCCTGTCTGCTATCCTGTCTGTGGGATGGTGCACATAAAAGATCCCTTGCTACTACTGAAAAAATGTAGTGGGTTTCGTCTCTAAGACTATATTTCAAAATTATCAAATGTTTAACATCCAATAACCGATATTTATTTTTGTTAAAAGTGCTTTAGTGGTGTCATTAAACAAAACAAATTTTGACCTAAAATCATGATATACATGCAGTACAAATAGCCTGTATTAGGTACAGGTATGTGAAATTGTGCAGGGGCTTCTGGACTGTGGTGAGCAAGGTTTTTAGGGGAGTTTTTGTCATGCTCTTCCAGAAAATATATATAAAAAAAAAAATGAAGCATATCAATCAAGGTGCTCTAGTGATGTCGTTAATCAGTACAAGTAGTTTGAGGGTTTTTTGGGAGAGGGGATGAAGCTAAGTGACAGAAATTGCTAGTGGAGTTTTGGTCATGCATTTCCAGAAAATATATTTAAAAAAAAAAATTACTTTAAAGCAGATCAATCAATGTGCTCTAGTGGTGTCAACCATTTTCCAAACTGGAATTTGACCAATGTACTAAGAAGTTTCTTTTGTTCAACGACACCACTAGATTACATGGATTTATTAATCATCGTCTACTGGATGTCAAAGATATGATAATTTTGGCACAGTCAGAGAGGAAATTCGCTACATTTTTTCATTAGTAGCAAGGGATCTTTTATATGCACCATCCCACAGACAGGATAGCACATACCACGGCCTCTGAATTACCAGTCATGGTGCACTGGCTGGAACGAGAAATAACCCAATGGGCCCACCGACGGGGCTCGATCCCAGACCGACTGCGCATCAAGCATGACTAATGTACTACTGCTGAGAATTAGAGCACCAGTCCCCAGCCTATAGATCGCCCTGTGCCTCATGCAGTGATATGCGAGACATGACAACCAGTGTGTTTGAAAGGGAACATCTCTATAACACATAGCTACCCGAGTGAGTCATCCATGTTTATCAATGAGTCAAATCAAAAGGTAAATATCAAACTAAATCGCATTTCAATTGAACTGCACTTGAAAGTTTATTTGGTTGCACACCCGTAGGCACAACTTCTAAAGAGAGGGAACTTTTTTTTTTTTTTTTTTTTTTTTTTTTTTATGTTAAGCTTTTGTATCCACGGGACGTTCAAAAGACGTCCCTGTGACTTTCAACTGTTGTTGAGGCTCGTGGCTGTAATAAAATAATAAATGACAAAACTGATAATAAAATAAGGCCATAATGACAACAAAAAAAAACCATGATTCATGGGAGTAGTCAATTAAAGAGTTCATAAAAATATCCCTTGGAGTCTTGTCATGCGCAGAGATATGATTTTCAATGTGATGATGGTTAAATTGTCATTTAGATTAACAAAATAATTAAAAAAATTAAAAACCAAAAAATAAATAAATAAAAATGAAGAAGAAGAAACAAGTAATTAGCAGTTCTTTTGTTTAAAGAGGTTGGACGTAGCCCAGTGGTAGAGTGCTCGCTTGATGCACGGTTGGATTGAGATCGATCCCCATCAGTTGGCCTATTGGGCTATTTCTCGTTCCAGCCAGTGCACCACAACTGGTATATCAAAGGCCGTAGTATGGTATGATCCTTTGTTACTAATGGAAAAAATGTAGCAGGTTTCCTCTCTAAGACAAAATGTCAAAATTACAACGTGTTTGACATCCAAAAGTCGATGATTAACAAATCAATGTGCTCTGATGGTGTCGTTAAACAAATCAATGTGCTCTGATGGTGTCGTTAAACAAATCAATGTGCTCTGATGGTGTTGTTAAACAAAACCAACTTTATTTCTTTTTTTAATGATATAAATTTGAGAATGCCTATGGGGCTTGGGTTATAAGATTGAACCTTCTTCATGGATTGGCCTTTTTTCCCCCATCACAAATAGAAGGAAGGAAATGTTTTATTTAATGACGCACTCAACACATTTTATTTACAGTTATATGGCATCGGACATATGGCTAAGGACCACACAGATATTAAGAGAGGAAACTTGCTATCGACACTTCATGGGCTACTCTTTTTTATTAGCAGCAAGGATTCATAGACAGGATAGCACATACCACGGCCTTTGATATACTCGTCATGGTGCACTGGCTGGAATGAGAAATAGCCATATGGACCCACCGACGGGGATCGATCCCAAATGGACCTCGCATCAAATCAAGCGAGCGCTTTACCACTGGGCTACGTTCTGTCCCCATCACAAATGGTGCCATATAGTAACAGTAAGTCTGAGAAAACCTGCTACATTTGTTTAGCAGCAGCTACAGCTCTTTTATATGCATTTTCCCACAGACACAGGACAGCACATATCACAGTCTTTGATATGCTAGTCATGGGGTACCAATTGGGACAGGAAAAAAACAAACAATAAGAGAATAGGTTCCCTGAGAGGATTCAATCATATGACCTAAGCATTTCATATTTTTTTCTTATTTCACCTATTATGTACTATTTCTCATTCCAGCCAGTGTATCACGACTGGTATAACAAATGCAGTGGTATGTACTATCCTGTCTGTGGGATGGTGCATATAAAAGATCCCTTGCTGCTAATCAAAAAGAGTAGCCCACGAAGTGGCGACAGCAGGTTTCCTCTCAATATCTATGTGGTCCTTAACCATATGTCCGACGCCATATAACCGTACATAAAATGTGTTGAGTGTGTCATTAAATAAAACATTTCCTTCCTTCTATCATGTAGGTATAAAGGTTCAGTTCATTGAATAGTTTGTTTTTAAAACTATAACTCGGGGTCGGCTACCGCTAGTACAAAACACACAAAAAATCTCCAACTGAAAAAGAAAGAAATGTTTTATTTAACGACGCACTCAACACATTTTATTTACAGTTATATGGCGTCAAACATATGGTTAAGGACCACACAGATAATGAGAGAGGAAACCCGCTGTCGCCACTTCATGGGCTACTCTTTTTGATTAGCAGCAAGGGATCTTTTATATGCACCATCCCACAGACAGGGTAGTACAGACCATGATCTTTGATATATCAGTTGTGGTGCATTGGCTGGAACGAAAAATAGCCCAATGGGCCCACTGACAGGGATCGATCCTAGACCGACCACGCATCGAGCGAACGCGGTACCACTGGGCTACGTCCTGCCCAAATCTCCAACTGCCACAAACAAAATAATTCATGAAGATATATTTTTGTAACAATTGTTTAATATAATTTAAAACAACAATTGCAAAGTGTGTATGAGTGCATACTGGTACGTATGTACTGGTGCATATGTTTTATACATCTCCCAAACTAAAAATCTTCTTTTTTTTCCAAAGCAGAACTACATTTATGTATAATATTGCGACTTTTAAACATTTTCAAAATAACATGAGCATGTTTGACATTGTATAAACCAACTGACAGAAAATAGGATATTATTTATCAGCGTAATGGAATACAGCAAAGTATTCTAAATATACTCTTCAAAAAAAGTAGGGGAACCTGAAATATTAATGTTAATATCAACTATTAGACTGAACAATCGTTTTGACCACAGACATCCTAGTAAATAACGTTCAGGTCTGTTTATCAACACACCGAAACACATTCCATAGTTTGGACATGCATCAAGCAGTTGCCCCGTACACGTGCATAGGGTGTCATTCTCGATTTTGACAATTTCCAGGAAGGTCCATTAATCACTGTGGAACATTATTTCTGACAATCTTTTTCATTCTGTTGATCATAAAGTTGTTATTGTTTTGCTTTTAGTCATTTTTGTTGTTTGAATTTGTGATTTATTGATAAAAAAAGTCAACTTTCAAATTTCACTTCCGACCCCAATCGTCCTTCAAGATCTTTGGTGGTCATAAAACCTTCTGTAATACTGAACTACCGGTTGTAATGTTTGCCCAATTAATTCACTATTATCATATAACCATTCCCCACAGTTAATATACCTTACAATTTTGGCAATTGTAAATTCATATTAAGAGTTCCCTTACTTTTTTTGAAGAATATATATTACATGCAGAATCTCGTTCTAATCTTGTCATTCCAGTAATTGTTAAAACAGACCAGTTACTCAACTACTTTCAGACTGTTTACTCCACGCTGGGCCAAATGTGTTCTGCAGGTTCATTAGCACCACACAACTATTTTAAGATTACATCTCGCAATCTCTTTAGATATATATCTGTGGGTCTGTTTGCCCATTTCAAATGTCTGCATATTACCGACAAAAATTTTACAATTAAAACCTGTGAAATATGACCACCTTCCTAGCTGGTCTACAAGTACATTGCATATGCTACACGAAAAACACCAGAATAAGTACAAACAGGGTAATTATTTTTATAAGTTTGATGGTGAGCCATTAATTTCATTTTCATGTTATATATATCTAATCATTTTGTTTTAATTTATGTGAGAGAGAGAGAGGAGAGAGATAGGGAGAGAGAGATAGGGAGAGAGAGATAGGGAGAGAGGGAAAGGGAGGGAGAGGGAGGGAGAAAGAGGGAGGGAGAGACAGAGGGAGGGAGGGAGGGAGGGAGAGAGAGGGAGGGAGAGACAGAGGGAGATAGAGACAAAGAGAGACACCGAGACAGAAAGATAGAGATAGGGGAGGGAGGGGGAGAGAGAGAAAGAGAGAGAGAAAGAGAGGGAGACAGAGAGACAGGGGAAGAGAGAAAGACAGAGGGACTCTGAGGTAGGATGGAAAGAAATAAAGAGACAGACGAGAGAAAAATGATTGAATGAATGAATGAAAGCATCAATCAATGAATGAAAAAACAAATAAATGCATATAAGAAAGCAATTGAGGTGTGTTCTTGAGAAGGTGTGTTCTAGGTGTATCCGACAGTGTATGTCACGCAAGAAGACAGATGATCAAATTTCCGCAAGACAAGACACAGTAGCTCTCAAAAGACATCATGTTTACAGTGTGAATTAAGCATACACGACATATCTGGCATAGCTCGCGGCCTGCTGTTATACCTTGCAATACCGCAATACTCGCTCATGCATTCATTGGGAAGTGCTCATGCTTTTGGTCTTCCACAAAAATGCCACAGAAGAAAAAACATGATTTACCGCAAAACAGAAACAGGCAGGTGTGGGAATGCTATTTTCTCAGATGAATGTATGCATGTATTGTACGGCCAATGAGAAAAATAACAAGCCTGATGCGACTCCTTTTTTTTCATCATTTCAAGAGCAATGTTGTGAATGTTAATGTACATGTAGAAAAATGTAGAACAAAACTGTTATAGGGGCAGACCGTGGTTTTCAAACACTACAGCATATTTTTCACTATTAGAGCCATTTATGGTCACTGAAATCAAACATTACTTACATTTTATTCTTTAGATTATTCATTTCCGTAGAACCGAAATGTTTCTGGTCATCCTGGTGTTTGTGGTACCAAAAATTGCATTTTTCATATTTTTTAAAAATGCACATGTGTCTGAGAAGTGGTGGTTATTTGATTCAAATTCTAGTTAATTTTTAAGAATATTTCGTGTTTTAACGTCACAGACTCTATTGTAACTTTATCCAAATGTGTTACAGGATTGTAAATTAACTAAACTTAGTGTCCATTTTCTACAGGTTACAACTAGGGTCTGCAGCTTAAAAAAATATATCCTTAATTTGTTAAAGGTATTCCAGGTCAATATTGGGAAGTTATCGATGAAACTAAATGAAATTTGTTTATATATATATATATATATATATACCAAATGCCTTTTTTGTGGAAATTATTATTATAACATATTGTGGCTATTTTAATTGTCTCAAATATAGTACGTCCATGGTCAATACCTATTCCAATTTTTTTTTTTTTTTTTTTTTTTTTAATGTACAAAACACACTTGCTTTATTCAAATTAGTTGTTATGAATTTAAATTAGCAGAATCATAATTTTCATATATTATTTCACAAGGCAATAACTTTATGAAACTTGTTATTAGTTTACCTCCAACAAAGTATCTTCTGATCACCAATAGGCCCTATATGGAATATATATACAAATGATAGAATAGTTAATCTACAGTTATAAATAAAAAATAAAAATAAGTTTAAAAATATATAATGGGATTTAATAAAATAGAATGTATCCATAATTGCCTATAGCCATACAACAGTTTCTGATACTTCAAAATTATTTATTAAACATTTAAGATTTTTCATATAAAATTATGTATCGTGACCGAGGTGGGTGGGATAGTGGGGTGTACGGTTAAAATTAAAGTTTGTTTTGTTTAATGACACTACTAGAGCACATTGATTAATTAATCACCGGCTACTGGATGTTAAACATTTGATAATTCTGACTCATAGTCTTCAGAGAAAACCTGCTACATTTTTTCCATTGGCAGCAAGAGAGGTTTTATATACATTTCCACACACACAGGACAGCACACACCACAATCTTTGATATACCAGTTGTGGGGCACTGGCTGGGATGGGGGGGGGTAGGGGGAGGGGGAAATATCAACAAATGGGTCCACGGAGGAGACTGAATCCTACAATCAAAGTGCCTTCGGCTAGTGCTCTACCGAGGGAAGGAAATGAAGGAAGGAAATGTTTTATTTAATGATGCACTCAACACATTTTATTTACAGTTATATGGTGTCAGACATATGGTTAAGGACCACACAGATATTGAGGGAAGGAAGCCCACTGTTGCTACTTTATGGGTTACTCTTCTTTTTTTTTATCTCTACGGAGGGATGTACATACACATCAAAGGTTTGTGATTTAAAAAAATAGTGCCCAGTCCATTAACATGGCAGATTGAGTTCTGAAGGTCGTACCACTGTTGGTGAATTTCTCCACCGGATCAAGTAACACAACTTGACAATAGGTTAATCTGTTTGCATTACGATGAATGACTCACTGGTGCATACGGGCCACTTACTCAACCTACTTTTAAAAATAACATGCACCGTTTACCTCATCAGTTGACCAATAGACTATATGTGTGGTTTACGTCATTATTACCGGCCTCGGTGGTGTCGTGGTTAAACCATTGAACATAAGGCTGGTAGGTACTGGGTTCACAGGTACCGGATCCCACCCAGAGTGAGTTTTAACGACTCAGTGGGTAGTTGTAAAACGCCACTACACTGACTTCTCTCTCACTAACCACTAACAATTAGCAACTAACCCACTGTCCTGGACAGACAGCCCAGATAGGTGAAGTGTGTATCCAGGACAGCATGTTTGAACCTTAATTGGATAAAAGCACAAAAATAAGTTGAAATGAATAAAAATTACTTCATCAGTTGACCAAAAGGCTAAATTTAGTTTCTGTGCAGTGGTTTTCAAATGAACCTTGAAAACAGAAGCAGGGTTTGAAATACATGTAGGAAGTAAAATATGGCCTGCTGTTATTTTTTTTTTTTAAATAGCAGGCCAAAAGAAATATGGCCTGTGAAAAAAAAGGACTGCTTTAAATAAAATTGCACATGGAGAAGGGAGTGTTTAGAGGATAGTGTGTGGAAAATGTGCATCTCTGAGGTGTACTTTAAAGCATTAAGGAATTAACATAGAGCAGTTGAGAAAATCATACATACATACATGCGTCTCTTGAAGAATTACCTGTGATGTTTTGATGGTTTTTAGCAATTTAGGTCAATTTCTATTTCTATTTCACCTGCTAGGTCTAAAAAAATTGACTGCTTTTAGCTTTTCGCAGGTTTCTGTAAGCAGGTATGCATACATATATGTGTACAGTGTACTCTATGAATATTCTTTTATTTATAAATACATGTAATCAAAGGAATGTGAAAAAATTGTTTTTGAAATATAAACTATATATTTTTAAAACTTTAAGAAATATAATAAATATATATAGACTAACTTTGAAAATAAATGTACTTAAAAGTGAATAAGTTTAAATTATATAAAGTGCATATATGCAAAGTTTTTGATAAAAAATTGCATGGAAAATTCTGTTTTGAAAGGTATACAAATATAATTATATACATTAAAAGAAAAATTATAATAAAGAGTTTCATAAAACATTCACTAAGGAACTTACTACTAACATAAATAATAAACCTTTGTATAATTTACTGGCATTGGAAGGGGGGGGGGGGGGGGGGGACATGTGCCCACCCACTTTTCAGATATTTTGCTTTACATTTGCTTTATAATAGTGTAAAAGTGTGTATATATAAAAGTGTGGGCCCCCCACACACTTTTTGGCACCTTCCTACACCACTATAATTTAGTTTTGAGACAGCTACATTGTACAAGCAGGTTAAACAATATTAAAATTGGCACCCGAGCTAACAACTTAAGTTGGTATGATTTATCTCCCATTAATGATAATACCAACGTACCTGTGAACTTGGCAAAATTACTAGTCCTTCCCACAACAAATGCTTTTTTTCAAGTTATTTATTTACAAGCAGATTATTGTTTTCTAAATTGCAAACAAAAATAGTATTTTGGGGGTTATTTTCAAAACACTTTTACTTTTCTTCTTACATCAAACCAAACTGAAATTATTTAGAAATTTTGTTTGTAGGAGGATGGGACAGATTATAGATGGCTTAAATAGCAGACTAACTTGCTGTGCAACAATGACTAGTTATAGAGTTAATCATTTCAGATATTCACATACATGTACTTATTCTTATTTTAGTTACTTATTCTGGTTACAGTACGTACTTTAACAGACAAAAAAACCCCCAAAACCTTGGAAAAAACAACATGGAGTTATGAACATCGTTATTTTAAATCACATAATTATTTGGAACAATCCATGCAATTATAACAAGAGTATTTACAAACATAAATTATTATTATTATTATTTAAATGCTATGCTCAACAAAACCAAAACTGCCAGCTATAAGTACTCAGCCAATGTTGACTTTTTCAACATAATAAGATTCAACCAAGGCAGTTCAGTCTGTTTAGTTCATTTACACTGGCATCACAAATCCATTTATACATAATAGACTTGAGATGAATAATTTGACTATTTTTCTTTTCTCAATTCATCCTTTAAATGAAAATCGATTTTTGTAATCACTTGTACCATTTTATTATTGTGCTGGTTGGTAGGCATTTTCATGCTTTCCAGAATGCTTTAAAAAAATTATAACATTGAAGCAAAAGAAAGTAAAAGATACTAGTGATATAATCGTTTTTTTAAATAACTTTTTATATATTTTTAAAATTGGTTGATTCTTAATGAACATTTTTACAAAAAGAGGACTGTCCTCGTTTATACAGCAATATATTTAGACTATTAGTAAAATGTTACTGCATGTTGAAAATATTGTTTTCTTATTAAACATGTACACACATAATTATACTTACATGTATATAGCATTAAAGGTGCTGTGTCATAGTTTAAAGTGTCATATTTCACTATTTTTACATTTATTTGTGATAAATAATTACATATTAATTAATTCCAAACATAAGCTCTGAATAAATAACTAGGGAAGATCAAAACTGTAATGTTCTTGTATGCAATGAAAATAGACATGTTCAGTTTGATTTATCATGTTGTAATAAATCCTATAAAATTGACAAATCCACAAAATTTGACAAGATGACTGTTGGTAACATAAAGTACCATAAAGTAGAGCACATTGATTAATTAATCATCGGTTATTGGATGTCAAACATTTGATAATTTTGACACATAGTCATCTGAGGAAAACCACAACATTTTTCCTAATTCAGCAAGGAATCTTTTATAAGCACTTTCCCACGGACAGAAAAGCACATACCACAGCCTTTGTCCAGTTGCGGTGCACTGGCTGGAATGAGAAAAAAAACCCAATCAGTTGAATGGATCAACCAAGGTGGTTCGATCCTGCGATGCAAGCTCCTCAAACAAGCACTCAACCGACTGAGCTAAATCCCGCCCCTTGACATTTGGTGGTTAGATGGTAACTATCACAGATTTGACTGTTGGTGGTTAGATAGTAACTATCACAGATTTGACTGTTGGTGGTTAGATGGTAACTATCACAGATTTGACTGTTGGTGGTTAGATGGGACTATCACAGATTTGGCACTTACAAACCTGGGACCTCATTCACTAAACTCTCGCAACTTTGCGATCTCGCAGTGCAATGCTAAAAGACTTGCAAAGAGGATGCGTTGTTGTCTAGCCCCCAATTTTTTCGGTACTAAATATGGCAAACATACACAATGATGTCACATAATTTAAAGAGTTTGCAGTGGCGTAAACAGATGCCAAAAAATGTGGGGAGGGGGCACACTTTTATATTTACACACTTTTACACTATTATAAAGCAAATATAAAGCAAAATATCTAAAAAGTTGGGGGAGGGGGGGGGGGGCACTTCCTACGCCAGTGGTTTATAATTAATCCTCTCAGTTTTTATTGTCACATGTTTAAGTAATAGAATGTATTTTTATTACAATTCATTGCAGATATTTTAAACAGAATAAATAGAACTGTTTTATTATTATTTTTCTGTGAATGTGAATAAAAATACTAATGGCCTAACCTTTTCTTTGTTTCTGTTTTTTCCTTCTTTTTTGGACTGTATATGAATTAAGTATTCATGAATGTGACTATTTAAACAATGTCAGGAATCTGTTTCTTTCACCAGACTTAATGGCTGCTTACAACTGACCACATTTTCAACAATATTCTTTTTTTATCTACCCCTTCCTTAAAATGTACCTCCAAAATGTTGATTTTGTAAGAGATATTTTAATGAACATTTTCTGTTAGTGTTAAAAACACTGTATACACTGCCAATAAACCACCCTCCTCTCTAGCAAACAGTACATGTATGTAGGCTATAATCATGAAAATATTAACCCTAGAAAGTACTATTCCAAAGTTACATAATTGCAGCTTCCCACCAAAATTATTTATGAACCTTTGCTTTGAAATATAAACATTATACCTTCAACTATATACAGTGAAACCGATATAAACCGGATGAAGGAAGGAAGGAAATGTTTTATTTAATGACGCACTCAACACATTTTATTTATGGTTACATGGTGTTGGACATATGGTTAAGGACCACACAGATATGGAGGGAGGAAACCCGCTGTCGCCACTTCATGGGCTACTCATTTCGATTAGCAGCAAGGATCTTTTATATTCACTAACCCATAGCACATACCATGGCCTTTGATGTACCAGTTGTGGTGCACTGGCTGGAACGAGAAATAGCCCAATGGGCCCACTGATGGGGATCGTTCCCAGACCGACCGCGCATCAAGTGAACACTTTGCCACTTGGCTACGTGTATAAACCGGATGATGCCGAGGATCTAATATTTATCTGATTTAGTCAGGATCTAGTGTTTAGAGGATCGAGTTTTAGAATTGAAACAAAATTGATACTATTAAACTTGGCCGGTTTTGGCAGAATTCTGGTTTAGACCAGTTTCATTGTACCCACATTTTATTGGAGAATCTTTAGAGAATAACCAATGGAAATGAAACAAAAAGAATAAAGTTTGTTTTGTTTAACAACACCACTAAAGCACATTGATTTATCAATCATCGGCTGTTGGATGTCAAACATTTGCTGATTTTGACATATAGTCTTAGAAAGGAAACCCACTACATTTTTCCATTAGTGACAAGGGATCTTTTACATGCACTTTCCCACAGACAGGATAACACATACCACAGCTTTTGATATACCAGTCGTGATGCACTGACTGAAATGAGAAACAGCCTAATGGGCTACTGACAGGGACTGATCCCAGACCGACTGCGAATCAAGCGAACACTTTACTACTGGCTACCAATGGAAATGAATGCATTCTGTAAAGACGAACACTCTGTCACGATACGCCAGGAGGATGTTGCCGACAAGTTAGCTGTCTTTGTGCAAAGCATCTGTCTCTAGCTGCTGATAATCAACTTGCCAGACTTTATGGACTCTTCAATTTCAGGGGGGTGGGATGTAGCCCAGTGGTATATCGCTCGCTTGATGCACGGTTGGTCTGAGATCGATCTCACTATTTATTTATCGTTCCAGCCAGTGTACCATGACTGGTACATCAAAGGCCATGGAATGTGCTATCCTGTCTGTGGGATTGTGCATATAAAAGATCCCTTGCTACTAATGGGAAAATGTAGCAGGTTTCCTCTTTAAGACTATATGTCAAAATTACCAATGTGCTCTAGTGGTGTTGTTAAACAAAAAACAAACTTTAACTTCATAACACTTCACATGGCATGCAAGCACCATACAATTTTAACATTCCAGTATTATATACTAATATACATGTGGAATACATTAATATTTAATTATTTATCAAACATTAAAATGTACAAAATAGCGAAATATGAAACTAATTTTGTGATAGTACTTTCAACATATCTCAGTTACCTATATTCTTAGTCTTTTTAAAACACCCATTAATGAAAACACCATTTGTTATTTTTTATAATACATATTATTAACACACATACGTGTGATAACAATTTAAAGACATACGACTAGCTGCTCCTAGGTGATGACCAGGTTGTCACTGCTATACCATCCAATGAAAAAAAGCACAATCAAAATTGCTAACTCTGTAAACCTGAAAATGATTTGTCTGTGAAATAGGGCCATAAATACATGTAGGTTTTAGTTGGAAAAGATGTTTAAATTTATTTTAAACCTGGTTTTGGAGGATTATGTAAGAAATAAAATATTACATTCATGTCTGTCAGATACCATTTATATGTATCTCACAACGAAACTGTTTAAAAATGTATCTAAATCACTTTTAGCTCATTAGATATGTTTTAAAACTAATTGTTGTAAAATAAATGTATCCAACGGCCACTCTATGTAGTATTCTCTATTTACAAACAGATTTCAAAGAAAATTGAGCATTTTCACTAAGATATAGAAACATACAGCTAACATACATGTATCCATGCTAAAACACCATTTCAAAAGTTTTATGTACATGTGTCATAATATTGGAATGTTATATATTTAAAAATACCTTTTTAGCCTTTCTTGTTTTCTTGTGTTGGTCTATATTTAATCTATGTTTACACCATTCTGCTGGTATTTTGATAGATGAATCGGTCTATATTATTGATAGGGATATGCATGTATTGTCATGTTTGATTTATGACAGTTAGACCTGATGGTTTTATATACAAGCTGTGTAAAGTAATAGCCAGTATACCACCTTTGATGTGAATATTTGATAGCAAATGAAAAGAGTGTTTGTTTTATAATTTAGTATCATAGTAATAGTTTTAAACTATGAGTATTTGGTGTCTAGCATATGCCACTCTGAGTATAATACATACATACATATATATATATATATATATATATATACAATACAGTATTCTTCCTGGTGTGGCTGGTATAGAGGTCTACCTCTTGGGAAAGCATCTAATTGCCTCTGGGCAGGTTACGCTTGACATTTGTAGATTCACTTACTATGACAATACACCGCATGAAGTAGAAATTAAATAATTAAATGGAAAGAGAAAACAAACTTGTTGAAAACGGTTAATTTAATACATTCCAGCTGCAGTTTTTCCTGAAGAAGGTGACAAGTTTATTTATAGTAAACTATGAAGCACACATCCATTAATTAGCAGTAAAGACGCTAAAATAAGAAACAACAACATGTTTTAAAGACTATATGTCACAACCTGTAATCAGTGGCCACCTGTCTTAAGCGGCCACTTTTATCTACTCCCTTGTGGGACCACTTAAGATAGGTTTGACTGTATATACATGTATGTATATACATGTATGTATATATATATATATATATATATATATATATATATATATATATATATATATATATATACATTATCATGGCAGAAAACAGGCTAAATTTTTTGGAGCTATTTTGGTGGTTATAAATTTTTTTTTGACAAATGCCAAGTCTCTCTAAATTGTGAAATGATCATTTTGTTCATGCATTGCTTGTGCAAATTTAATTTCGCATAACCTATTTTTGTTCACGTCAAATTTGGAGCACCATTTACTGTTACATGGATTTATTTCTGCGTAACCGATAATGGGTCACACAGATTTTCATCTCTCAGAGGTCTGAATGCTTTTATGAAACGTTAAAGAATGTTACATTTGCTTACAAAAAGACCAGTCAATAGTTTTCTTTAAAAAGGTCCACAAAAAACCAGAAAACTTGAAGCAATATTCTTACCATATTTAATTTAGATATGTAAATATTATATTATTAATATATTATGTAGTTTACTATTCTATTTACGACAGTGAAAGAACAACACAATATTTTATATGCACTGTCATTCTGTTTACATGTCAGTTATGCAACTTTAAATTCACGTGAACTACCAATCAGTGCAAGTCTGAGATCCAGTTGATTAGTTTACACAAATATACTTCACGTAATCAAACAACCGGTTACCTAAGATTGTAAAACATTGTCCCCTGAAGAAAAAACCCATTGTTTCTGTTGCAAAAACCCCCCAAACAAAACAACAAGGGAATATTTTACTGTATATGACAACACATACTTTGGTTCTGGATACACTAAAGTCTGAACAATATTGTTAACAACTACAATAAATTATTCTCCAGTCTTTAATTACAGATACATTTCACCCACATTTTATTCAGACATAAATCGTGAAAAAACCATTACAACTGAAAAAAATGCACACCTACAGTATTCCAAAGTATACTAAGCTACATACATATATAAAGAAAGAAAGGTTTTATTTAACGACACACTCAACATATTTTATTTACGGGTATATGGCGTCAGACATATGGTTAAGGACCACACAGATATTGAGAGAGGAAACCCGCTGTCGCCACTTCATGGGCTACTCTTTTCGATTAGCAGCAAGGGATCTTTTTATATACACCATCTCATAGACAGAATAGCACATACCACAGCCTTGGACATACCAGTCGTGGTGCACTGGCTGGAACGAGAAATAGCCTAATGGGTCCACCGACGGGGATCAATCCCAGACCACCTGCGCATCGAGCGAGTGCTTTACTACTGGGCTATGTCCCGCCACTACATACATATAAAAATGACAATCTTCCCTAGAAACAACCAGCTAACCAAAATATTACATCTCCCGTAATCTATGTTTAAAAACACTGCATTTTTATAGCACTTTTGAGGTGGGGGTCTACCTACTCACCCAATGCATGGATCCACATATTTAAAAAAAAGTAAAATTTCATGACCATTCGAAGAAAAAAAACACCCAGTTAAACAATATTAATCCATTTTTAAAAACACTGAATTTTTCTAGCACTTTTGGGGTGGGGGTGTACCTACCTACCCAATGCATAGATCTGCATATATTTCTTTTTCATTTAAATTTCATGACCATATGAAAAAAAAAGAAGAAAAAAGAAGATTCATAACCGTTTTAAAAAATAGAAGAAACAACAGCACATTCATAACATTTATCACTGAGAAATTTGTGGTATGCTGGAAAGACTTGCTGTTTTAAAGTAAATGATGGAAGTCCAACTGAATAAAAAATACACACCTACACCTATGGTTTAAAAACCCCACTAACATACATTATATATATATATATATAAATGACAATCTTTGCCAGCTAACAAAAATATTACATCTTCCCTACTAATAAATAAATAAATTCAATTATATTAATCCATTTAAACACAAGATTTTTATAGCACTTTTGCCAATGGCTAGGAGATGCACCCATCCACCCAACCCATGGATACACACTTTTTTTAATTAAAAATTTCATGTCCACTTTAAAAAAGAAAAAAGAAAAGAAGAAGAAACAACAGCACATTCTTAACATTTATGGTCGAGAAATGTGCGGCATGCTGGAAGGGCTAGCTGTTTACAAAGCGCCCTGTAGAATACTGAGCCTGTAGGTAACGTGTGGCATGCTGATAACACTCGTTCAACTGGCTCAGCCTCTACACAAGGCAAGCCGAAGAAAACACCATCATGGTATGTAATGCAGCCAACACCTAACACAACTATCTTAATGTGTATCTGTATCGTGTACAAACTATGGCCAGTATGGGAGGTTTACAAAATAAAATATACTTGAAAAACTAAAAATAGCTCTAACCCTACTCAAAATAATAATAATAAAAATAAAATAAAGGAAATAAAAGACAATTTAATAATAATAATAATAATACCCCGGTAGTAAAAATTTTAAGTTTATCTTTTTTTAATGACACCACTAGAGCACACTGATTTATTAATCATCGGCTATTGGATGTCAAACATTTGGTAATTTTGACATATAGTCAGTGAGGAAACCCGCTACATTTTTCCATTAGTAGCAAGGGTCTGTGTGTGGGATGGTGCATATAAAAGATCCCTTGCAGCTAATCGAAAAGAGTAGCCCATGAATTGCGACAGCGGGTTTCCTCTCTCAATATCTGTGTGGTCCTTCACCATATGTTTGACACCATATAACCATAAATAAAATGTGTTGAGTGTGTCGTTAAATAAAGCATCTCTTTCTTTCTTTCCAAACCCAGTACATGCCAGTTCTCGGACTCAATGACTCGGTCACATTGTCACAAACCAAACTGTACTGAAATGTTGCTATCAGACAAAACACTATTAACAATAATTCAACACTCTCTCTTTACTTAGTAAAAAGAGAGTAATTAAAATAAACATACATCATTAACTTTCATAAATTTTGTTGTTGTTATTTGTTCTTTTATTATTCTATTCATCTTTATATCAACTACAATTAATATTTAATATGTCTGTCAAATTTTGCATGGAACCTGATACATTTGGCCGGTTCATCATAAGGTTTAAAAAATATTTTATTTATTTATATAGACTACTACAGTGAAACCCCTCTAAACCAGACACCGACAGTACCAAGTAAAAAATCCAGTTTTAAGGGGTGTCCAGTTTAGAGAGGTTCTGTTCTGTACTGATATTTAAAAAGGGACCGTAAAAAAAAAAGCACGGCGTTGAAAGAATTTCAGTTTACAGGGGGTCCAGTTTACAGAGGTTTCACTGTATACCAGTATTTATTTATACAGACTACTATTTGAAATAATTTCGGAAGATAGGTTCAACTAAATAAAGCTCCATTGTTTTTCAATAACAGAAGCCTTTGTTGTACAGGCTGGTTTTTTCCATTGTGTTGATCCACATGCTACTGTCACCAAATTTAACATAGAGACAATTCATAAATATTGTATTCTGTAAATACAATATACATTGTACCTGTGTCACCAAGCATAACACAGCCTGTCTGAATCAAGTACTCGGAACTAACATTTTATTTTCCATAGTTTATATACAGATTCAAGCTTTGAAATGAAACAAAACATAAAATAAAACTGGTCAGTTCACTATGTGATGGCTACCTGTACATAACAGCCACCTGTTCATAAAGGCTACAGAATATGTGTATATTATACTGATGGAAATAAATAAGGGATCACACCACAAGTAACAGTAAATAGTGATTACAAGCTAAATTCCCCAATCCACAGTTTCAGACGTTGATCATGTAATGGCAGTCAATCATCCAACACTGTTGACATTCAATCTCACACTGCAACTTAAATTATTATATGAACACCGATTGAGATATCAAAACCACTATTACCGGTACATGTATCATGCACAACCCGTGAATGTGTGTAAAATGTAGAAGAATATAATTATTATACACTGGTTATGATATAAATATTATTAATACTCCTACCATGTACAACCTGCTAATGTGTGTAACAATGTACAAGAATATAATTATTATACACTGGTTATGATATAAATATTATCAATACTCCTACCATGTATAACCTGCTAATGTGTGTAACAATGTACAAGAATATAATTATTATACTGGTTATGATATAAATATTATTAATACTCCTACCATGTACAACCTGCTAATGTGTGTAACAACGTACAAGAATATAATTATTATACACTGGTTATGATATAAATATTATTAATACATCTACCATGTATAACCCATTAATGTGTGTAAAACTATACAAGATATTTTAAGAATATTATACATTGGTTATGATATCAATACTGTTATTACATTTACCATGTACAAGCTGTGAATGTGTGTAAATATATACTAGAACATTTCTCATGTATTATGTACATTATATATATATATATTGGTTGTGATATCAATACTATTATTACATCTACTATGTATAACCGGTAAATGTGTTTAAAAATGTACAAGATATTTGAAGAATATTATACACTGGTTATGATATCAATACTATTATTACATCTACCATGTACAAGCCGTGAATGTGTGTAAAACTGTCGAAGAATTTGTGGTATTTTATTGGTGGTGAACAGGGCTGAAAGGTGAGACTCAGGTTTTTGTTCACTGTTAGCCTTGACCATTTGCCAAACGGGCTTCGTCATGAAATTCTGGGCATATTTCTTACTGGCAGACCAAACAGATTTGTAAATGTACACAAGAAACAATTTAAAATACATATATATGAATATATATGTATACTGGTACATAACATGAATCTATACCGGTACATATTTTCCATATACATCTATATTTTTGTATACAGATACCAGAACATGTATTTTTTTAATATTAGTTATTAATATTATAAAATACCATTCTAGGCCTATACCTATTTCCTCACAAATAATATTAGTTATGAAAAAAAGAGAAGAAAAAAAAAGAGAAAGAAATGTTTTATTTAACAACTTACTCCCACACACACTGGCCTCGGTGGCGTCGTGGCAGGCCATCGGTCTACAGGCTGGTAGGTACTGGGTTCGGATCCCAGTCGAGGCATGGGATTTTTAATCGAGATACTGACTCCAAACCCTGAGTGAGTGCTCCGCAAGGCTCAATGGGTAGGTGTAAACCACTTGCACCGACCAGTGATCCATAACTGGTTCAACAAAGGCCATGGTTTGTGCTATCCTGCCTGTGGGAAGCGCAAATAAAAGATCCCTTGCTGCCTGTCGTAAAAAGAGTAGCCTATGTGGCAACAGCGGGTTTCCTCTAAAAACAGTGTCAGAATGACCATATGTCTGACGTCCAATAGCCGATGATAAGATAAAAAATCAATGTGCTCTAGCGGCGTCGTTAAATAAAACAAACTTTACTTTTTTACTCCCACACATTTTTATTTGCGGTTATATGACGTTGAAAATATGACTAATGACCACACAGATAATGAGAGGGGAAACCTGCTGCTGCTACTTCACAAGTTACTATTTTCAATAGCAGCAAGAGATCTTTTATATGTGCCTTCTCACAGACAGTGTTTGTTACATCACTGGTGGAGCACTGGCTGCATAGAAAGAAAAATGGGAATTGATCCTAAATTGAGGGGGTGGGAATGAATGAATGAATGTTTAACGACACCCCAGCATGAAAAATACTTCGGCTATTGGGTGTCAAACTATGGTAATGCAAATAAATAAAGTGATGATCAACATCAATATAAAAATTCAAGGTTTGGCAGTGTAAAGAACTGTGCAAAAACAAATATCAAATTTTTTTACGGATACGGAATTTTACTCAAAACTTCAATTTTGTGCTGTATTGGCCATTCTCAAAGAAAATGTGACACCCCTGCACCACGGTGAGGTTACAGCACACGCAGGGGTGAGGGGGTGGGAGTTAGCCCAGTGGTAAAGTGCTCGCTTGATGCACTTTCAGTCTGGGATCGATCCCCATCAATGGGCCTATTGGGCTATTTCTCTTTCCAGCCAATGTACCACAACTGATATATCAAAGGCTGTGGAATGTAATATCCTGTCTGTGGGATGGTGCATATAAAAGATCCCTTGCTACTAATAGAAAATTGTAGCAGGTTTCCTCTTTGACTATTACCAAATGTTTGACATCCAATAGCCGATGATTAATAAATCAATGCTCTCTAGTGGTGTTGTTAAACAAAACATTTTTGGGATCCTAACTTGATAATGCATCAGACAAGCAGTTGCCCAGCCCCTAGTAGTTGAGAGTTCCATAAAGTGAAAATATACATTCTGTCTTGGATGCCCGACTTCTACTTTATAGTACCGGCCTCGGTGGCGTTGTGGTTAGGCCATTGGTCTATAGGCTGGTAGGTACTGGGTTTGGATCCCAGTCGAGGCATGTGATTTTTAACTCCAAACCCTGAGTTAGTGCTCCGCAAGGCTCAATGAGTAGGTGTAAACCAATTGCACAGACCAGTGATCCATAACTGGTTCAACAAAGGCCATGGTTTGTGCTATCCTGCCTGTGGGAAGCTCAAATAAAAGATCCCGTGCTGCCTGTGATAAAAGAGTAGCCTATGTGGTGACAGTGGGTTTCCTCTAAAAATCAGTGTCAGAATGACCACGTTTGACATCCAATAGCCGATGATAAGATAAAAAATTAATGTGCTCTAGTGGCGTTGTTAAATAAAACAAACTTTACTTTTTTTTTTACTTGATAGTAAGGTTAGGTGGATGCATACAATACATATATGAGACATAGCTCAGTGGTAGAGTACTTGCACTGTGCCCTTGATGTGCAATGGATTATGGGATCAAATGCCCTTGGTGAACCTGTTGTTGTTTTCTCTATACCAACCAGGCTCCAGATTTTCGAAGCTATCTTAAAGCTATGATATCGTAAAACCGTTGTAAGCTATGACATCACAATGTAGCATGCCATACCCTACAATTGTTTTTCGATATCGTAGCGCTAAGATAGCTTCGAAAATCTGGGCCCAGTGCTTCATGACAGGTATACTCCACTACCCCACAATTAAAGTTTTTAAAAAGCCATTTATGATTGACATGATATATATTATAACTGCAATTATTACAATATGACAGATGTTCATTCTTGTTCAGTTCATGTCAGTGACATTTTGGAGCATTTTGACACAGGCATGTGAGAATATTATTGATTTTGTTAAAGTAAGTCTACATACAGGTGAAAAGATGACTTATGAAAGAAAAGCATACGTTGATTAATTTTTGTGTGGAGGTACATAGGGGTGCAGAAATGGAAAATATTTCACCAGTGGTGTAGTATGGGCAGTTGCCCTGGGCGTAAAATTCTGGACTGGTGGGACTCTAAGCTAAGACTGCTAACGGTCCACTGGTTAGGGGGTGCAATACTTGCCTTGCTGGCAACCCACGCTATGCCACTGTATTTTACTAGCCCAACAGACCAGAACCAACTCAAATTTACTAGCCCGCCAGAATTTCTACTAGTCCGCTAGCCTATAAAATAATATTACTGTCTAACAATATTATAATATACACTGTCTCCACTTCAAATGATATATTATTAAGCACCCTTTATAAGTGATCAATATCACATGGCAAACGAAATTAAGCCCCATACTTTCATTGACAAATTGTTTTTTTTCAAATTAATATTCTGATAAAAAAAATTCACATTTCTTTCATATGGATTTACAAAATAATTCAAGTGACATCCTGCAAGTATTTAACAGAACTTAAATTTGTTTTAACTTACATCTGACGAGTACTTTCTGCACCCCTGTGTATATATCAAAGACTACGTTATGTGCTATTTTGTTTATTAAAAAATAAATAATATAAAAAGATCTACTGACCACTGTAAATTGTTTTCCAGCCAGTGCACCACGACTGGTACATCAAAGGATGTGGTATGTGCTATCCTGTCTATGGGATGGTGCATATAAAAGATCCCTTGCTGCTAATCGAAAAGAGTAGCCCATAAAATGGCAACAGCGGGTTTGCTCTCTCAATATCTGTGTGGTTCTTAACCATATGTCTGACGCCAAATAACCGTAAATAAAATGTGTTGAGTGTGTCGTTAAATAAACCATTTCCTTCTTTCTTGTTAATTATTTGGTAGAAGTAGTCTAGCTTATTTAGCAGGTTTCCTTTCTCATTTTTTAGATCATGTGTCACAATTATAACCATACATTACTATTGTTAGACATCATATTGTTGAGACTGATGAAGGAGTGACTATTAAATGTTTTTTTAAATGTGCATATTATTAAAATATTTTATAGATATATTATTAAAAACTTGAAATTTTAATTTTTTATTTTGTTAATTAATTAATTAATATTTAACAATGATAAAAATCACTGGATATAACAATTATAAATAATGTTTACTTGATGAACACACAAAGTACATGTATGTAGTACATTCACTTGTTCATCAGAGAACAACAAAATCACTGCAGTTTAAAACAAACATTCCTTTCCTTTATGTTCCCTTTGTAGTGTTGTATATCTGACAAACCACCAATATTGACCAGAGACTATCCAGTCTACAGTGGACAGTGGGCCTTTGTCCGGACTCAGACCACACAGCCCTGTGCAGACATGTTAATAGACTGATGCCAAATGTGATACCATTTAATGGGAACAAATTAGAAAGAGAAAGACGTACATGCTGTTTTATTGCGGGGGGGGGGGGGGGGGGGGGGGGGGGGGGTTTCATATTGCTTCAGAACACTAGCCAATCAATAGTTATTAAAGTTTGTTTTGTTTAACGATACCACTAGAGCACATTGATTTATTAATCATCGGCTATTGGATGTGAAACATTTCGTAATTCTGACATATAGAGAGGAAACCCGCTACATTTTTCCATTAGCAGCAAAGGATCTTTTATATGCACCATCCCACAGACAGGATAGCACATACCACATCCTTTGATATACCAGTCGTGGTGCACTGGATGGCATGAAAAATAAGCTAATGGGCCCAATCCCAGACCAACCACGCATTATGTGAGCGCTTTACCACTAGTCCCTCAATAGTTATTAATTCAAATAATTGGGGCCATTTCATAATTTATCATGAGAGGAGTGAGAGGTAATATTTTTGTATATCCACCACCCATTTTTTTTTTTTTTTACCACCACGCCCAGAATCCCCCCACCCTAAAAAAAAAAAAAAAAAACCCAACAAAACATTGGTGGAATTTTAATTTTGGGGTACCAGCAGGTGGTGCTTTTGGTTCAATAACAAAAATCAAGGCACCAAGGAAAGTTGGAGGGGCACCAAGACAAAATGGTTACAAGCATGTTTGGTTACTAAAAATTTAAATACACAATGGCAACCATGGTAAATTTTGAAAACTGAAACCAAAAATGGCAGAAACCCACCCAGCATAATGTAATGATAATAGTTCCCTCTGCCTCCCCCATGTGGTAAATTTTGGTAAAGCCCTTAATGTACCTGTACCCACCTAGATGTTTGAAGTTTAAATAAAATCACATTTGATTTGGAGTATTAAAAGGGAGGAACCATGCTGCCAATCAGTTTAAAGTCATCTCAGTTAATCCTCAAACATCAGAAGATACTTTTGTACATCATTAATAGAATCAGCAAAAAGCAAAAAAACCTCAAATTCCGGTCGGGACAAAAAAATGATACAGGTATTCCAGGAAAAAATGGTACTAACCTTAGACCTTTTCACCCATGTATTTCTATCATTCCTCTCCCCTCCCACCCACCCTAAAATTTGTTTGTATAATACATGTAAAAATGCATAGTGATTTTTTATTCGTTTTTACAACCCTATATACCTGTTTTGGTATAAATAATACTATATAAATAAATGTTTTTTTTTTGTTATTTCTGATTTGGGCAAAAAAATATATACAGATACTGCAGTTTTTTTGGAACTGTATACACACATTTAAAACTTATTCCCAAAACACATATTGATTTTTATTTATTTATATTATATGAAAATGACCGCAATGAGTTACTCAGTGATTATGATTTTAGGTACATTATAGGCTTTGTGCCCTGATAAAAAACTTTAATGATAAAACATTTTAATGCTACTTTTGTCCCATCCTCCTTAACTATTGAAAACACTTTGGTATGCATTGGGCTTGGCCGTTCTATTATATGTTCCCCCCCCCCCCCCTCAAGACATTAAAGTCTTCAGGTCTGGACTTTCCAAAAGTTGGTTATAATTTATTTTACAGGAACCTTTTGATTAACAGGGCTCTGTAGCTAAGGTACAGTCCCCCCCCCCCCCCACATTCCCACCCCGTATTTATGTTAATGTTATTTAAATCCCCCCATTTATTTAGTTTATTTTATCCTCAATCCATCTAAAATACAAAAAACAAAATAAATCCGGTTAAAGCATTATAGACAACTTAAAAGAAAATTCTTTTTCTTAACCCCTGTTTAAAAGAGTTTTTAGACTATTGACTAAAACCTTCTTTTTAATACACACACCCATAAGTTTCTTACCCCCTCCTCCCTCCCTCCCCCCTACAAATATTGCATATTTGGTGGTACTAGTATTTTACACTTAAAACTGATTCAAACTCCAAAACCCATATAATAACAATTACAAACAACAAACAATAAGCTAAAGGTACAGGTTTTTGAAATTTAAAACGTGGGTTGTGCTCTACAGAAAGAATTTTCCATTCATGGCCGTACAAAACGTATAAAGCATTCCATTCACAAACTGAAAGTAGTTCCGAACACCCAATGCCCTCTGACGTCCCACGAATCAACATTGCACCAAACCACTGTAGGTTTTTTGCATAGTACCAAAGAAGAGAGTACCGTGTCAAAGTTCGACGTGCACCGTCAAATATGTACGGAGTAAAAGCAGCTGTGGGTGTGACTGGTAGTAATATGACATTGATTATTTTGTGCAAATACTATTATCCATTGACAATAAATAAATACACTTTTATTTGTTATACAGTTGTTATGCAGTATATACCAGAGGTTGAAACTAATGCGGGTACCCCCAAAAATGGAACTGTAATTTTCAGCAAAAATGACGGTTGCTATTAAAAACATAAATTAAATCTCTTAAATGATACGTGACCCCCCCATTTTCTTGCAGCTAGATTAGATGTGAGGTGCCACACTTTCTATTGCTGTACTTCCTGGGTGTGTTGAAACGCTGCTTATATCAGTTTTATTAGTAAACGTTAACATTATCGGCAATAGGAATTGATTTGGTCTAATGGAACCTATAGCATATATTCACTATATTATCATTATTTTATATTGTATGCCATTTACTGTTATTTATCAGTCATAATTGCTTAATTAGGGTACACTCAGGCATGGGAGTTCATAATGACCTTGACCTTGGCATTAATTTACTGTGCACTGCTGAGAATAGAGTTTGAAAAAAAAGTCTGTGCTGACCAATTGGAGATTTTGGCCCATATTTTTTTACTTTAAAATATTTTAAAAGCTTATTTTATCCAAGGTGATGGACATGTCATATAACACACTAATCTTATTTAGGATAATAAGTCTAGGCAAGATGAAATAAGCTATTAGTAATAATTTATTTTTAGTTAAAAAATAATGTTAGCTGATATTAGGTAAGCTTTTAGATCTCCATCACGATGTGTATTTGAATGCAATTGGCTCTGGAATGACTATATTTAAATAACCTGATTTCTGCTGTAAGTTTAACATACTTTTTAGGTTGGTGAATTATGTTTTAGGCAAATATGGGAGTTTTTTTACAATTGTTTTTGTGAGTTTGGCAAAAAACATTAAAATCTACAGAAGTGGGTTCTGTGTAGCCATTTTGCATTCTCTTCTTTATTTGTACACAAATATAAGCTTGGTAATGATAGCTTTAGGTCAGTTCATTAAATCTTGTCCATATAAATTCAGTGAGTTTTTCTATAGTAAAGGTATTTGAAGTATATACCAAGTACAAGAGCAATTTTGACACATTTGTTAATCTACCTAGGAGTGTGTTAGTATTATCTTCCACTATTACCACACTTGTAAAGCTATATTTTCCAATATTACTATGTAAATGATGTGTTACATTACAGATTGTAGTAATGCATATGATATAAATATTATATTCAGTTAAAACAGAAAATATTAAAGAAAAATGACTTTCGCACTCTTTTGATGGATTGAATGTGCTTTTTTTTTATGACAAATAAAAAAATAAAGATGTAAAACCCTAATGATAACTCTAGATATGATACATGTCTGTAAGCACCAATCACTGGAGATTATTAATAAAATATCAACAGATATATTGGTAGCTGTCAGTGGATTTAATAATGCATATATAAAAACCAACTATGCTGATGGGTTTGAAAATATTGCATTCAGTGACTTGACATCCAAGCATAGTCCATACCTTGGGTGTTTACCCCACCATGATGTGTACCACATTAATTTACTACTATTTGTGGATGCAGTGGTGTTCATTTCAGATACCACATGTAATATGCTTTTTTTCTAGTGAAGTTCTTATCATATGCCCATTAAAGTCTTTCAAAACACAGGGTCACTGCAATAAATGAGTTTTAAGGTAATTATTTATTAGAAATGAGAGACTCTGACTATGCATGCACACACTACATATACAACTAAGCATACACAACCAACCCATAGTATGTATCTTCAAGAGTAGTATTTTTATTTATTATTTGTTTTAAATATGATACATTGCATTTGTATACAACTTTGCATAACACTGATGCTTCCTGAGGTGTACATTAAATCAGGTTGCACTGTAGGAACAACACTTTCAATTATGTTGTCACATCATATCAGAACACAGAAGATCCTGATAGTCATGAAAACACCCAATTGGACACTTTTTGAAAAATATATTTTGTTGATATAGGTTGCATAGTACCAAAGAAGAGAGTACCGTGTCAAAGTTCGACGTGCACCGTCAAATATTTACGGAGTAAAAGCAGCTGTGGGTGTGACTGGTAGTAATATGTGACATTGATTATTTGTGCAAATACTATTATCCATTGACAATAAATAAATACACTTTTATTTGTTATACAGTTGTTATGCAGTATATACCAGAGGTTGAAACTAATGCGGGTACCCCCAAAAATGGAACTGCAATTTTCAGCAAAAATGACGGTTGCTATTAAAAACATAAATTAAATCTCTTAAATGATACGTGACCCCCCCATTTTCTTGCAGCTAGATTAGATGTGAGGTGCCACACTTTCTATTGCTGTACTTCCTGGGTGTGTTGAAACGCTGCTTATATCAGTTTTATTAGTAAACGTTAACATTATCGGCAATAGGAATTGATTTGGTCTAATGGAACCTGTACTACCAACCACCTGCATGGCCCAAATTCCACACGTTCTTCTCATAGCTGTTTGTCTTCACTAAACATGGACTACAGCGGTGCACATGGCCACAGTAACAAAACAAAAACAGTGAAGAAACAAGACACATACCTAATATATGCATGTTAAGACAGTATGACACCGTATTGACCAGTAAACATGGCAACATGTTTTCACTTTTATCGATATTCTTTGTTTCCGTATTAACAATATTCAGTGCATGTGTATTATTATAATTTGCATATATTACCGTCACGAAAAATTCTGTTTATTCTGAATTTTACGAAAGTAAATACGATTAGACATCTTTAACTAAATAAAAATGTTTTTATTACTTTCTATTTTATAATTTTACAACGTAGAACAAAGTATTTTCCAGGAATTACATTGAATCGATTGATGTTGCACTTCGCATTAATTTACTAAATATTCGTCTATACACACAAAATGTAAGGTTATAAAACAGTTTTATTTTTTACTTTTTTTTAGTGAGTGTGTTCCGCCATTTGAAAGAATTAATCCTAATTAATTATGCCGGTTCAGGTGATGAGCATCGAACTACGTAACGCCGAGGTTCTTGTTCAATGAACTGGAACCGGATAAACACCAGTGGCCATGCACCAGCGTGCAGTTGTTATAAATAAAATAAGATTTTTTTACTTACCATTGGCTTCTGATGTCTGGACGAGAGAGGCTGCCCTGGACAGTACGTCTAAGGGCGTCTCCTCCATTCTTGGACTGACACAGAATACTGCCAAAACCTTGATGCCGATCAATGATTCGTCAAACGAAATCACGAAAAAAAAAAAAGAACAAGGAAAATATTAAACTATGTCCTCAATGGGAACGTGTACTACGGCTAATACGCTTCCCGTACAGAAACCTGTCTTTAGTCCGTCGTTATTGCCGTTCTCCCGTGCATGTTTCTCACAGAATATTTGCGTAAAATTGGCCAAACGAAGGTTCAGAAATTCAAGTGCGACATCGGCCTGGAATGACAGGAATTCCTGACCCCCAGGTCACATGATCGGCCACGTGATTCGCCGATTGTTAAAATGGCTGCAGCCTTGTGAGCCCCACGTGGATCGAGAACAGCTAGTCGTGCGGTCGGCGAGCCGTGGTTGAAAGGTTCACCGCGAAACGTGTTGTGTTTGACGCGGTCGTTCAGTGATTGCCGTACAATGGTTATGACAGCACCATAAAAATAAAATATCACATAAAACACTGGCTTATGAAGCGGGGTGGAGTGGGGTGGGTAGCAGCAGCGATGGTTTTATGTATGTGTATATATAATAATAATAATAATAATATATATGTATGTGTATGTGTGTGTGTATGTATGTGTGCCGCCCCCCCCCCCCCCCCCCCTTTGGCACCTTCTTACGCCACTAAACTATTTTTAGTGGTTACAGGGGTTGCAGGTGCATGTGCATGGGCGAGGTTTGGGTTGGGGGAGCGGTCGCGCTTAAGATAATTTTCTTGTATGTATTTCCCGGTGCTGCATGTTTCAACCCGTTACAGCGTTAGAAACTTAGCTTGCCAAAATCTAGCCTCCCCCCCCCCCCCACACACACACACATAAATCACTACACACGCACCTGGGACCTGGTGGGAGTGGGGAGTGGTGGTTCGAGTACGAACCTAGCGGACCCTTTTGCCTACATTTTCTCTGGGCACTCATATGAATAGCCTATTGTAAAAAATATTTAGCTTCATCGGCAGTGGGGGGAGGAGTACGAACCCACCAGCATCATCCAGCCCTGAGTTATATTAGGATGCCTTTCAATTGTTGGAGATGCATAAACTTCAAAGTTGGGGGCTAGATACCCTACCCTGCCTCCTCCCCGCTTCTAACGCCGATAAAAGGATTTTTAAAAATTTAATGACATCTCAGCACATTTTAAACGACGGCTATATTTGGTGTGATTATTTTGACACTTGGTTGTGTTTGTGTATAGCCATGTGTGTGTGTGTGTGTGTGTGTGAGAGTGTGAGAGAGAGAGAGAGAGAGAGAGAGAGAGAGAGAGAGAGAGAGAGAGAGAGAGAGAGAGAGAGAGAGAGAGAGATGGAAACAGAGAGAGAGAAAAAGAGAGAGGGAGAGAGAGCGATAGTGAGAGACATATATATGGAAACAGAGAGAGAGAGAGAGAGAGAGAGAGAGAGAGAGAGAGAGAGAGAGAAGAGAGAGAGAGAGAGATGGAGAGATATATATGGAAACAGAGAGAGAGAGAGAGAGAGAGAGAGAGAGAGAGAGAGAGAGAGAGAGAGAGAGAGAGCAGGGGTAGGGGCAATCTTCTAGTCCATTAAAGAGTCGCAGGAGTGCAATACCAATAAGCTATACTACACTCCACTTTCTTATGCATAAGCAGGGCTTCTAGAATTATTTTTTTTAAATTCACTAGCCATGGGATCAGTGATTTTTTAAATTTACTAGTCTCGATTAAAAATTCACTAGCCGTACTTTACTTTAATACAATTTTACTAAAAATAATAGTAATAATAAGATATTTCATATTAAGAGGGAAATAAAGCTAAAACCCCCCACTAACATTGTGGTTTGGGGTGGGGTCAGGTATTCATATTTACAAAATAGACTTAAATGAAACATATTACTTTTTTTCTCTAGTCGTTGGGCATGGCAATTATAGTAGTTATTTACTAGCCCAACATTAAATATCACCAGCCACGGGAGTGGAGCTACCATAACCTAGCAGCTCTGGCATAGGTATTTGGGGGTGTCCGTACCAAAAGTTTCCGGTCTGACTATGACAGTGGTGTCACAATGATTCCAAAACATAAGTGAAGTCGAACCACATCTGAAGTGATGAATGGTCGATGTTAAATGATTCCATTGTGTACAGCCTATCAGAGCAATACTTTGTTTTCAGGTACCCCTCTGAATTTCACCGGCCTCGGTGGCGTCGTGGTTAGGCCATCGGTCTACAGGCTGGTAGGTACTGGGTTCGGATCCCAGTCGAGGCATGGGATTCTTAATCCAGATACCAACTCTAAAACCTGAGTGAGTGTTCCGCAAGGCTCAGTGGGTAGGTGTAAACCACTTGCACCGACCAGTGATCCATAACTGGTTGAACAAAGGCCATGGTTTGTGCTATCCTGCCTGTGGGAAGCGCAAATAAAAGATCCCTTGCTGCCAATCGGAAAGAGTAGCCCATGTAGTGGCGACAGCGGGTTTCTTCTCAAAATCTGTGTGGTCCTTAACCATATGTCATAACCGTAAATAAAATGTGTTCAGTGCGTCGTTAAATAAAACATTTCTTTCTTTTCTTTCCTCTGAATTTCACAGAAAATGGATAAAACTGACTGTCGTGCAGTAATTAAGTACTTGCATTTAAGGAAAATAACGCCAAAGCAAATTAATGAGGATATGTCTGAAACATTAGTGGATGATGCTTCTTCGGACAGTACCATGAAGCAATGGTGTGCTGATTCCACAAGGGGCAGAAAAAATACAAAAGATGATCCACGCTCTGGTCGCCCATGTGAAGTGTCCACTGACGAAAACGTTAATACTGTATGTCCTTGACAGCATAATGCAGGACAGCCGAATGACTATCAGACAGTTAGCCTGTATTCATATCATTTGTAAAACATCAGTGGAAAAAATTCTGCATGAGCATCTACACATGAATAAAGTGTCTGCACGGTGGGTGCCAAGAATGTTAACAGCAAACCAGAAACGGGCCATGATGCATATTATATCTCATTAACTTCTAGAGGAATACCGCACTGACCCAATGCTTTTTTTTGCGCATATTGTGACTCAGGATGGAACCTGGGTTCGTCATTTTGACCCCGAAACAAAAAGGTCAAAGCATGCAATGGAAACACCCTGAATCACCCGTTCCCAAAGGTTTGCAGTGGCAAAGTCATGGCATCCGTGTTTTGGGATCGCGAAAGTGTTATCATGATTGACTACACGGTCTACAGACAGGTTCTACAGTTACTGGTGGATATTATGCAAACGAGCTTCGCCAACTCCGAGAAGAAATTAAATTTTCTTTTAAAAAAATGTCATGAAAACAGCGAAGAGGTGTCTGGTTGCTTCAGGACAATGCTCCAGCTCATTCCTTGCTAGTTGCGGTTGGTGCTGCCAGTGACTCTGGCATTCGTATTCTTCCCCATCCTGCGTATTCTCCAGATCTCGCGCCCTCAGACATTTACTTGTTTCCTAGTATATAGGCTCAAATCCGAGCTCAGGGGCAGTAACTTTAAAACGGACGAAGAGGTGATAGGTGCTGTAGAGGAGCATTTAGGGGTGAGAGACAAAACCTGGTTTTTAGAGGGTTTAACAATGCTGTAGAAAAATTGGACAAAATGTATTGAACTCAGAGGAGACTAAGTAGAATGATGGAATAAAATATTTGGTGCGAGCTGCGTTTCATAGTCAGGCCGGAAACTTTTGGTACACGAGATGAAGACTCAAGGATTTGGTGTAATGTTTGCTGTTTTGTGCTACATATAAAATAAGCTTATGCCAACAGTTGGACACCCTAAAAATTTCAGGACAAACCTCCACTATCTTTGGTAAAGTGCTATCATAAGATATGGAGACGTTTTGAAACGAAACTAGAATTAAAAGTTATATAATACATGTATATTCTGTTCAAATACTCGTGACAAAATGTGCACCTTCAAAAATCCGTGCAATTTGAGAAAACACACCGATTTAAAGGGAAATGGCCTATGAACGTATGTATGCAACACACGTGTAGTTCGTTTGCGTCAAAAAGAAACCGATGAATTGCAATGCAACTCTATAATGAATAAAGTTTTAATGTTTAAACCCACACCAACCTAAATATAAGCGGTTTAAAAAAAAAACCCAACAACATTTCAATGTATATAAAAATAATTCTTGATAAATCACCATCAAATTACGTCGATTAAATTTAATTTAATCCATGAACAGCCAATGTATGTAGCTTCAGTTGCATCCTCACTGAAGTAATCAACATTGCAGTACCTGGAGACAAAAGCTAGAATTGCGCTGTTCCATCAATTGCCTTTATACATGTATCAAAAAAGAAGATTTAACCTTAGTGTTTCCCCTAGAAATTTGGCAAGGCATGGTAGACTAAAGCACTTTTTAGGCATTTTCACCATTTTTAAGGTATTCGTTTTTTCCATTAAAGACCAAAAAAAAAGAAAAAAAAAAAAGAGAATTAATGTAATTAATGTGTTTCTTTTAATAAATGAATGAGTATTTTATAAAGGAAATTTTTGAATTAATAAATAAAAAAGGCTTGTTTAATCTCAGGGCAGCATGGCACCGATTAAGGCAAGATGGCGCTAAACTATTAAGGTATGGTGCTGCACCATACTAAAACAAGCTAAGGAAAACACTAAACCTATGCAATGTGATGGTAATTTGTAAAGAAACTTTTTTATTTACATTAAGGTAGGGTTTAAAACATGTTTTTATATGAATGCTAACATTATTCATTATAAATTTAAGTTACATGCCAATTCATCGGTTCCGTTTTGACGCAAACGGGACTATAGGGTACAGAAAATACATTTAAAAAGAGACGTATGTGCGAAACAGAACTGGATGATATACTTTCTATAATGCTTAAATACTGAAACTACTCTAGAGACGACAGCTTTAAGTTTACTGGTTAAAACAAAACAGTTCTAAATTAATTTTAAAATAGGCCTCATTTTAAAACACTGACATAAGACCGCGAACCCCTGCGCACTTTTTACGTGATGTCCTATCTGGTAGTACGTACTTTATAGACAACCCCCTTATCTACGGCATCCCCCATTTCTTAAGACGCATGTGATGGCACTTCGCTGAAAGATCGGAAGAAACGTAATCATATGAGGACGGGATCTATCTCGGTCGGTAGAGTACCTATACTTCCTAGAGGTGCTTGGGTAAAAGAATCAGACCCTCTCGGTAACTGGACTTATTCTCTGATTGGGTCTTTCCCAAACCCACCATATGCGCTATAACTGGTGTATCAAAGGTTAAACTTTTAATTTTAGAATGTGACGATTTTTAAACAATATTTATTTGACGTTTGTGTTAATGTTGGGGATTGACCAAGAGGCGATGCCTATATTCAGGTCTCTCCATACATTTGGTAACTAATTTTTTTACATGGCAGATAAAATAATACAATTGATTTAAAACAAGTAGACAGATAACAAGAAGTGAAGATTGTAGTTGTGTGTGTGTGTGTGTGTGAGAGAGAGAGAGAGAGAGAGAGAGAGAGAGAGAGAGAGAGAGAGAGAGAGAGAGAGAGAGAGAGAGAGAGAGAGAGAGAGAGAGAGAGAGAGAGAGAGAGAGAGAGAGTGAGAGAGAGAGAGAGAGAGAGAGATAGATTTGTTAAAAATAGTCAAAGCGTTTGCTTGTAACAATAAACTGTTGAATCATTTTGAATCACGTCAGCATTTTCTTGATAGTCAAAATTTGAATTCCCAAGTAAAAGTGTTTTGTAGCTTAGGTTGGAATAGGCAAATAAAAATCGACCATTTTGTCTGTCATAAACTGGACATTGGTGTAAGAACTGTTCAGAATTCTCAATAGTTGTTTTATTGAGCGTTATTGTTTATGGACCAAAGTAATTCAAAATAAAGTATGAACGTTTAGTGTTCATTATCAGCCAGTACGATTCAAAGCGGCATTATCCGGAATATTTTTATTATTTAAGCATATAGAACAGAAAATCCAATTACGTTTGGTGCATATAGGACGCCGCACTCCGCATTGGTTTCACTACGCTGGCTTATCCAGGTCAAAAACAAAGCCAGTATTTTGAAAGTGGGCTTATCACAAGTATAGAATTCCCCCAACAAGAGATCACGTGAGATTTCGCATATTTATATCCATAGAGGTATGGTACAACGCCTTTCCAGGGGTCGGTGGGTGGGGGATTTGCCATGAAATTTTGAGTGGCCAGCTGTTGGCATACGCGTTACATGTAAGGAGGTGTTACTAATTACGTAACGCTCTAGGGGTAGAGGAAGAGGGTACTGTGTTCGATGTACGTAACATTTTTCAAGACTGTTATTTTTATTCATTACTTAGAACTAAAAAGGTGTTGTTTTGGAAATGCACGGTCAGTCTACGATCGATCCCCATCGGCGGGTATATAAAAGACCATGGTATGCGATATCCTGTCTGTGGGGTGGTACATATAAACGATCCCTTACTAAAAAAAAATGTAGCGGGTTTCCAAGGCGGGTGTGCAGGGATTTCAGCGGGGTTGGGGTTATAGACTGTGTTGAGCGAAGTTTATATGGGGCCATGATCCCCCCCAAAATACATTTCAATTTTTTTAAAGCTTGGGCAAGTACGGGTTTCGACCTCCAATACCCTCCCCCTGCACATGCACCCGATTCCTCTCTAAGGTTATGTCAAAATTACCAAATGTTAGACATCCAACAGCAGATGGAAGGAAGGATAGGATATGTTTTATTTAACGACGCACTCAACACATTTTATTTACGGTTGCATGGGGTCGTATTATGGTTGTATTAAATCAATATGATCCATCTTTGATGTCGTTAAACATCCCCCAACTTTACCCTTTCCAAACGAAATAATATTTATTTGAATTTGTCGATGTTAACACGTAAAATTAAGAAGTGAAAACGTTCATTGTCTACTTTAGTATATTTTATTAAAACAAATATATACATGATTAATGTGTTACTAGTATAGGAGAAGCCATGTGTTTAGGGAAGTGACGTCACGTATCAGCATGCGCGCGCATCTGGTAGGCAGAAGTCTATCATAATGGCCATTAGTAACAAAGCGAACTAGCGTAGCGTGAATAGCAAAGAATGGCCAACACGTGCTTAAATTACCGCTTGTAGCACGGGAACGCTATTCTACATAGCTCCTGTATGGAGGAGATACATGTACTCTTTCCACCCATAAAATTTGACGATTGACCGAGTTCAAAACTATAGCAAACTTCCTTTTTTTTTCTTTTTCTTTTCACCTGAATAAATATTTTTAGTCCATGTATTTTTAAAGCGTCTGGTCCATATTTCAAGTAAAGCATTACAAACGAGCGCGCGCACACACAAATAAAACTAATAAAATAAAACGAGTAGCCTATATTTTTTATTTAAAACTGTTTAAAAGAAATAATTGGCCTACACTTTGTTAAAGGAAATTATTTCTTTAAACAATTTTAAATAACCCATATATATATATATATATATATATATATATATATATATATATATATGCATATATGTATATATACATATACATATATATGTACATATAGATACATATATATGTACATATAGATACACATATATATATATATATATATATATATATATATATATATGAACATTTGTTACAAATGAACAACCAGTAGACAGTATATAGACAGTAGTTATATATATATATATAACACATCAGACTTGTCTACTGGTTCATTTGTAAGGCTTTTCATGAACAATAAATTTAAGCAAGTATCTTATTAGAAAACTTTACAAAAACTTTTAAAACTATTAATTTTATCAAGTCCTTTTTTATTCCTTAAACTTGTTGATATCGGATACATATTAACACATTGTATTAAAATGGAGGAACCTAAATTTAGTTTCCATACATGTTCCATGACCACACATACATTTCTCCCTCTAGCTACAGCGTCCCTTTTTAAATATTAGTACAGAACTTAGCCTTTTAAACCGGATACATCTCAAATTTAATTTACTTGGTCCCTCACCTTTGTGCTTTACATCTTCAGAACATTTTGTAGCATTATTTTTTATATATATATATACATAAAAATTGCCATTAATATTTTAATCGCCTAATCCCATGCAGGCCAGGACATAGTTTAATACGCAGTCGATCTAGGATTGATTCCTGTTGGTGGTCCTATAGGGCTATTTCTCATTCCAGCCAGTGCTCTACAACTGGTGTAACAAAGGCTACACTATTTATTATCCTGTCTGTGGGCTGATGCATATAAAAGATCCCTTATTGTTAATCGGAAAGAGTAATCCATTGTGTGACAGCAGCAGGTTTCCTCCCTAATATTATCTGTGTGATCCCTAAACATGTCGGACTCTATATATCCGTAATTAAAATGACTTGATTGCATTGTTAAATAAAAAGATTCCTTCCTTTCAAATCTAAAACAGTGTCAGTTACCTTTGACAAGAGGCACAGTTTCAAAGGCTATCACTTTCAACCTGATTAATAAACCAGTTAAAACAACAAATTACTGTAAATGGTAACAATACAATGTTTAAATGTAAGACACACATTAACACAATGCAAATATCATTTGATCATTTGTTTATAATGATAATAGAAAAAGAAAATAATAAATATGTGTTGTCTATTGTTTCTCGATATAATTTTATTGATTTTGTAAAGTCTGTTTTTATTAGAAAATAGAGATCCTGGTAAAAAAAGATTAAATCCAAGTGTTATCAATGTCATCATCACATACTGGATAGCCCCAATAATATTGCACATGGTAGTTTGGAAAGTCAGTGAAAAAGGTTCTGGTATCCTTCTTATGCACAGAAACATGAGATACTGTAGAAAAGAATCGCTGAATCCAATACCAGTGTTCTCCTTAGCATCCCTTAATTCACCCTAAAACTTAAACGCCCTTAATTCATCGTGAAAGGCCCATTTTTCATCCAAGAGTTGCCGGTTCTCTTTTTGTCCACAAACAGGGATCACTGATACCTAGAAAAAAATAAGAAAGTTGGTAAATTTCTATGATATATAAGTATGAAAGTTTTATATTGTGAATATTGAATATTATGGAAATATTTGAATACACATAAATGTATTTGTGAAGACATATTGACATCTGTCACTGATGACAATAATACTTGTAAATACAATCAGCTCCCCTTTTCTTTCTTTATTTGCTGCAAACAAATTCAGATAACTTATATAATAAATGCATGTAACATAATTTATGTTTTTAATAAAATATGGTGGCTATCACCAACTTGTGGATCAATATCCAGTTTTATTATTAGTATTTACTTATTTTTAATCCCAAACAAATGATTTTAATACATTTGATATCCCACCCTGAAATGTTTATACCTTTTATTTTATTATTAAAAAATCAACTTACACATTACAAATACACCTGTGGATCACTTCTTCAATACAAAAAGTAAAACATTATAATTAACATATAATATAATTAATAAATGGAAATATTTCAGAACCATTTTCATATGAAACAATATATATATGCTTGATTGTACACACACACACACACACACTCCCTGTTATTTAATTAAAAATATAAATACTCCAGCCACCTACATATTTTATGGCATAATACAATATAAAATATATTCAGATTTTTGTTTTACCCACTATAATGGATCTGTCAATACAAACAAAAAGTTACATAAAACGTTGTTTGTCGATTGACTGGGTAGGCTACTGTTCACAGGGCATCTTTGTTTCCATGTCAGTTTGGTGGGGGCTTTTATTTTTATTATTATTTTTTTTATTATCTTTTCAATTTTCATTTCAATAAATACTGACGTGTATTAGTATTACGAATGAATAACATACAACAAACCTTGTATAAAATGACGATCTCCGTTGTGGGATGGGCAAAGTTGATTGTTGTCAGCTTTAACTGTTCAACGTTTCGCTTCCACTGTATTTGATGAAACTAATTTCATAATCCTTACTACAGTGACTTGTGCATCTAACAACAACGTATGAAATTACCATGACAAAATACCATTCATCAAAACTAGTCTACACTGATTTAATTGACGGAAAAACATTCGATTGTTCATTACTACTAATGCCAGTATTGTCAACTGGTTTCTTGCCTACCAGCGCTCGCGCGGTACCACGTGATCAAAACATGTGACGTCACCGTGGCTTCTCCTATACAAACTAAACTTTGAAAGTTCTACTAACACTTTATAAAATATCAATTCTGAAATAGGAAGGTACGACTGTCGATACTACGTTGTCAAGATCAAACCGGTTTTAACTACAGCGCAAGATTTCTCTTTTAATTTTTTGAGACGGACCCTACAATTTGAAATCGGCAAACGCACGTGTTAACTGAAACTGACAACAGGCTGTCGTTTGTGCTTTGCCGAGCTATGGCGACACAGGCGACGAATCAAGCGTATACGTTTGACGATATCCGTTCATAGCGAACACACACGACTTTTTTAAAAGTGCATTTGAGCTTGTATTTCACATTTCTACATGATGTTATAATATGGTAACCAGATAATGTAATTTCAAATTTAATTATAGGCCATATTAAGTATTGTCCGTTATTTCTCTGACGTTAATCCGTGTATGAACAAACAAAAATCATCCGCGAACTTATGTGAGAACGGTATCACACAATTTGTGGATATTTTTTGTTTGTTTTTTTTGTTTGTTCATATTCAGATGAACGTAAAAGAAATAACAGACAATCCGCCAATAGTGTTGTCGTGGTTAATTCATCGGACATAAGGCTGGTAGGTTCTGGGTTCGCCGCCCGGTACCGGCTCCCACCCAGAGTGAGTTTTAACGACTCAATGGGTAGGTGTAAGACCAATACACCCTCTTTTCTCTCACTAACAACTAACCCACTGTCTTGGACAGACAGTCCAGAGAACTAAGGTGCGTGCCCAGGACAGCGTGCTTGAACCTTAATTGGACATAATCATGGAAAAGTTGAAATGAAATGAAACGTAAATGAATGTAATGGAAATTTAAAATGAAATTTAATATCTGCAAACACCAGGACGATCAGAAATACATTTAAAATACAACCACTATTTTATTTGTAAAAAAATATATTTAATAAGTAATTAGTCGTTAAAAAAGTCTGTTGGTCGACATCTTAACAACCTCCGAAAACTCAGGATAGTCCCTTTTATGATAAAAGCTGTGGTACATTGTTCACCAGCTAGATTACTGTAGCCTTAAGGAGAAAGTGATTATATAATATCAACTGTTCTGTATAAAAGGAGAGATCTGTCATCACATTTGACCCCCCCCCCCCCCTTTCAGAAATCCTGCATCTGCGCCTGGATTACTGAAAATTGCCTGTCATCGTCTAGTACACTGTTCAACAATACTGAAGGGAAGGGAACTATATTAACATGCTCACATCCTTACGGTTCAGGCACGCCCACCATGGATTCGGGTTCTGGTATAGCCAGTCCACGATTCCATGGCGGGAAGGGGGGGGGGGGGGGGGGGGGGGGTTTGGGGACAATACTGAAGTGTTTGCCAATGTAGATGGTGCTAATTAAGGAACATGATTTAGGTCAATTGGTAGTGTTCACAAATCGTAAGATCAAACTCCATCGGTGGAACCATTTGGTACACCCACCCCCATCTCAAACCCTGTTCCACGACTGGTAAATCAAAGACTGTCAGTAGGAAAATTAACATACAGATCAAAGTCCATCGGTGGAACCATTCGGTACACCCAACCCCATTTCAACCAGTGTTCCACGACTAGTAAATCAAAGGCTGTCATTAAGAAAATTAACACACATGTATAAGGGACGGTCCATAAATGTCAATGGTTTTCATAATCCTAACAATGTTAGGATTGGGTTTGACCCCCTCCCCCCCCCTCCCCTAATCCTAACATAAAAACATTGATATCATGTGTACGAAACATTGACCTTCGATGGACCGATATTTTACCTGAAAAGCAATCCGAACATGGCTTTTACCCCCTCCCCCCATTCCGAACATTGTTCGGATTGTGAAGCACATCGATATATATGGACCGTCCCTAATGAAATGTCACAAAGTGGGACTTCGTGATCATGTTGCTTTACACAGATGACAATTTAGATTAAGTCTACAATGTATTTTGTCTGTATTGCTAACAGACTTTATATGTTTCAGATTTGGGTGAATCCAGAACATAAGATTTAATTCTATGTGGCCACCAAACCCGGAACATGAATCAATTCTATGTGGCCACCAAACCTGGAATATGGAATTAATTATCATATCTATCGAATCTGGAACATATGATTAATTATATATGTCTACCGAACTTGGAACATATGATTAATTGTACATGTCTACCCAACCTGGAACATATGATTAATCATACATGTCTACCGAACCTGGAACATATGATTAATCATACAGGTCTACCGAGACTGGAACATAAAATAATACAACCACTCATAATCACATTACCAGATTTTATTATAATCAATCATATTCTACCTGTCTATTTTCTACAATCGTTATAATCATCACAGTTTCTATTACAAATCAACTTAACATCTTAAGAGGATGAAAAACAAAAACATAACTGTCACACAACGTAACCTGGTACTCTGTCAGTATCACTTGTAAAAAACCCATAACACTTTGTAATTCAATTCAAATTAATACTATACAGCTTGTACAAAACATGTATAGTATATTGTGTAGTATATAAGCTGAAACAAAACTATTAACAAATTTGGTATTTTGTTTGTATATAGTAAATTTCAACTGGTCACTGTAAAATGAAATAAAAAGCTAAAGAAATAAGAAATGTAATTATCACCGTCACATTTTGAGATGATACATTTTCTTGCACACCCTTTGGTGAGAATACCATTCATTATTTTTGGTAACACATACTAGTAAAACATATATGCGTGATAACAATTAAAGGTCATACGACTGGCTGCTCCTAGGTGATCTGTTACCTGAAATCGATTAGATTGTGACCTGTAAGTTGGCTACAAGTGCAATGACTGAAAATAAGTTATTTGGAAAAGATGTTTAAATCTGTTTAAAACTCAGTTTTTGATATGTAAGAAATAGAATAATACACTCATGTCTGTTAAATACCATTTAACATAAAACTTGTTGTTTAAAACATAACCAATTCGCTTTTTGCTCATAAGATTAATGGTATCTTATGTTGTATTCACTATATGTAATATATTTGCTAAAATCACTTTGTTTCTATTTGATAATATTGCAAAAATCAACTTAGTATTCTGTTACCAAGTAAAACAAGGTACAAAGTTATAATACATTCTTCATAATCTTTAAACATTATATAAATAGAGGATTCGTCAAATACCGATAAACTAGACGAGATTGATATTTTACATATTAAAAAAACACGAGTAGCGAATTCTATTTATCCTATAACACTTCTAAAATAACATTTTAATAATTTTTTTTAGTAAATCACAATACTAAAGTCGCCACCATCGATAATATATTGTTATCACGATTAGTTTGACGTCACGCATTTTAAACAAATCTTTGAAAACGTTACGCTCAGGTACACGGGGTCTTGTTGGCTTGTAAGCAAATGAGCCATCCACAGCAACACATTACCTAGAGACCTTGAAAATTTACATACCATTATTAACAGGGTTAATAAAGTAAATTATCACATGGGTTTATGACATGGATATCATGGGTAAGTTATAGTATAAAAAAAATTTTTTTTTTGTATCGTGTACTATTTCATTCAAAAGATCTCAAGTTTTAAAAGTTAAAGAATAAGAGAAAAGCATCTAAAAACTAATAAAGCAATTGGTTAAAGAAATATATATTCCTCTAGAAAATAGCATATATAAACTAAACAAAGCAGAATAAGCAAATACAGGTATACACCTTTTAAATTTCTAGTAACTAGCAATTTTAATTTCAAGATACTATTATCTTGAAAACATTATTTAATTCCCAATTCTAATATCATTATAAATATCTTTAAATAAGCTCAAATTACTGAGCATAAACAAATATCAATATCACACCTTTTAATTTAAAATACTATTATATAGAAAATAATATATGATCAATTAAATTTCCAACTGTAACATTGTTATATCTATTCAAAATTAAAATGCTCAGCATAATAAATGTCTAACCTGCACCAAATGTGGCGTACTACGGGGGTTTTCACACTAACGAATGCGTTGTATTATATAGAAAATAATATATGACCAATAAAATGTCCAATTGTAACATTGTTATATCTATTCAAATTCAAAATGCTCAGCATAATAAATGTCTAATCTGCACCAAATGAGGCAATCTGCCTCACATGAGGTATACTATGGGGTTTTTCCCACACTGATGAATGTGTTGTGGGTAGTTCTACATGGACAGCATATTGTTGACTGCTTTGACGATGGCACTGGCACTGATTCCAAACATCTCGAGCAGTTCGGCTGGTTTTCCGCTCCTGGGTAGAGCGTTAACGGCCAGTCTCTTCACTATGATATCTCGACATTCGCTGACAGCACCTGCCACAGCTTCACCGATACCACCTGAAAAACAATATGCAAACAATTGGTTATTGAAAGAAGGAAGGAAGGAAATGTTTTATTTAACGATGTACTAAACACATTTTATTTATGGTTATATGGCGTCAGACATATGGTTCAGGACCACACAGATAATGAGATGCGAAACCCGCTGTTGCCACTTCATGGGCTACTTTTTCCAATTAACAGCAAGGGATCTTTTATATGCACCATCCCACAGACAGGATAGCACATACCACAGCCTTTGTTACACCAGTTGTGGAGCACTGGCTGGAACGAGAAATAGCCCATGGACCACCGATGAGGATCGATCCTAGACTGACTGCGCATCAAGCGAATGCTTTACCACTGGGCTACGTCCCGCCCCTGGTTATTGGATGCACAACATTTGGTAATTCAGACATACAGTCTTAGAGAGGACGAAGTTTGATTTGTTTAATGACACCACTAGAGCACATTGATTTATTAATCATCGGCTATTGGATGTCAAACATATGGTTAATTCTGACAATCTTAGAGATGAAACCCACTACATTTTTCCATTAGTAGCAAGGGATCTTTTATATGCACCATCTGAATTACCACAGCCTTTGATATGCCAATCATGGTGCACTGTCTGGAATGAGAAACAAGCCAATGGAACGAGAAACAACCAAATGGAACAAGAAACAAGCCAATGGAATGAGAAACAAGCCAATGGGCCACCGACAGAGATCGATGCTAGAATAGACATTACCACACTAAATGGTAATTAAACCCACCCCACCTGGATCAACCCCAACCCCAGGTGTTATCCACCCACCTTCAGGATAGTGATCCTCCACGGTGATGATCTTCCCGCCAGTCTCGCGGGCGTTTTTGATGAGGGCCTCCTTGTCGATGGGTTTGATGGTGAACAGATCCAGCACACGGATATTTACTCCAGTTGCTGCCAACTGATCTGCGGCCTTCTGTGCCTCAACCAGTGTGACACACGCTCCAACCACCGTCACCTTGTCGGAGGAACTTTGACGAACCACCTATGCAAAAACAAAGAAGATAGTCTTGTAAAAAGAATGTGAGCAAAGTAGAAATACATTTGGACTGTAGATGTGTAGGACTAAGAAGGGAGCAGTTACCATGTGACCGGAATAGGATGCTCATGACACAATGGAAGATTACAGCTATCTACATGTGTACTACATGATTCTAGACTCAAATTTGATAAGCACAGCCTCTGATTAGGTCTTGGGAATTTCAGACAAATCCATAGGACTAGAGCTGAAATGCCATAGGTTCAGGGGTATTAAAAATATAAATGTATTATTTATATTTGAACACTGAAGGCCAATTTCGAATATACCACATTAATTGTATCATGAACATTTTTAAAAGAAAAATTGAAACATTTGCCATTCTGTTGTTATTCATTGTAGAATGCTTAATATATATCCAATCAAATCACCTTTAGTTTTCCAATTGAGAACGGTTCATCGTTCTTGTAAATGATGGGTATATTTGGTCGACTGACACGAATGAAGCAAATACCGGGAGTGTTAGCCGCCAGCTGTACCGCATACTCTGTAGAAACGGCATCGCTGGGGTAGAAGACGGTGGAGCCGGGAATGGCTCGGAACATTGCTAGATCTTCGAGAGCCATCTGAGATGGGCCATCTTCACCTGAAATCAAATTCAAAAATGGTGGATCAAAAAAAAAAAAAATTCCGCAATAAATAGACAACATAAAGTCAAGAGGTCCAAAAGTAGATGTGAAGAAATAAAAAACTACAAGAGTGACTGATAAAAAGAAAGAAATCTTTTGACATGTGCAAATAGTAATTGAAGAATTAAAAAAACAAGAATTTTGTTTTGTTTAATGACACCACTAGAGCACATTGATTTATCAATCATCAGCTATTACAAAAGGAAATGGTTTATTTAACGATGCACTTAACACATTTTATTTACGGTTATATGGCGTTAGATATATGGTAAAGGACCAGGCCTTTCCCCAGGATTTTTTTTAAAGGCGCTTACGTATTTAGCATCAGTATAACACAAATCAAGCCAAAAGAAGTGGGGTAGTGGGTTGAAAACAGTTAAGTGTTTGCCTTCAATTTGCGCCATGTTGTTACTGTTGATTTCAGCGTCTTGTTAAATGCTTATTGTGATTTCTGCTTGTAAAATACCTAGGCTAAGAATGCTGACTTCACACTATATTCCATTTATAATAAAACCCAAAAACAAAACAAAACGTTAATAAAATTAAAATTTACGGTCTTTTTAAAATCCAGCTAACTTATTAAATGTCACCTCACGGTTTTACAAATATATATCTAACATTATCTAACAAATATGATTATCGTAAACTAATTCTGTGTACATTTAACTGCAATTTGTATAAATACTGCATGTTCATTTTCTGCGATTGCGATCTGTATGTGTGATCTCGACCATAGGTACAAAATTAACAGACAAAGGAAATATCCGAAAATGCAGTTATGTATTCATTGATGCAAACAACTATTGTTTTTCTACAAATTTATATCAAGATTTACTTCTGTATAATCATATTGTTTAATATTCACAACGATATCTCTTGACACGTGGGTGTTAGCTAACTCTGAAGCGTGACGTATATTTGCGCAGAGAGCTTTTGCTCAGTTCAGCCAACGAACGTTCTTCCTAATGTTCGCGAACTATTTGATTGGTGTCCGTCATGTCCATTTGGTTTAACGTGAAGCGCACAAACTAGTGTAGCGAACGTTGTTTTCGCTCGGTCTGGCTGAACTCATGCCCCTTGGGATAGCCTACATGTCTTTCGGCCTTGAACTGGCATGTGTATTCAAATTGACATGCATTGTCGGTTTGTTTTTATTACTTTGGTTCAAAGACTTTACAAAGTTAAAATAACAAGTTACAGATCTTCCAGACATTGAATCACCGTCACATTGCTGTCATACATGTTGAATGCATGCCGTTAAAATTAATAACCTTGATTATTAAAATAAGCAAACATCATATGGCCTAGGCTGTATTCTGGATAACACCGTTTCTCATTACAGGTCGCGAGATCGCTATTACGCTAATTGAATATTTGGTATTATTATTATGTTTGAGGTGTCGAAAAGATTATGTAACTGTTTGTTCACATCAGAAGATAGAAAATTTTAGCCACTTGTAATTTTATTAGCCATTTTTTGTAAAAATTATTTTTAATTAGCCAATGGCTAATTTGTCTACTGACAGCACGAGCCATGGATGTTTTCAGCGTGTGTTTTGGGAAGGGGGTGTTAGGATAGAAATGACTGATTGCCAACTTAACTGTACTTTTAAAAAGTGCTTCACCTATCGTTTATTCTGCTAAATAGTACAGTTGATTCTGTCAATGGGCATCTTCTTTGATCGGCCTTTTAGCTTGCAATTGATTACTTGGCATGCGAATCCCGTTACACGTAAGCGTCTTTCTGACGGAGTAGTGGTCCCAATAGATGTGGTAAATTACCAAACACCAATTGTGAGCAGACAACTGGTCCATTGTTAGGTATTTAGGAAGTGTTTTACCTGTCAGTGATTAGGTGTGCTTGATATACTGGTACACAAGTTGTTTGCAAGAGGTAATCGACTGCCACGCTCGTACTTGTGATAATTGTTTTTCTAAAGCACTTCAAATCAAGGCATAGCGGCAATTGATTTCAGGCGCTTCCACGTCGCCAAAGCGCTTACTTTACGGACCAAGGCGTGTCGGGCCACTACGCCTAACGGCCCTAGGGAAACCCCTGAAGGACCACACAGATATTGAGAGGAAACCTGCTGTCACCACTCTTTTCCATTAGCAGCATGGGATCTTTTATATGCACCATCCCACAGACTGGACAGCACATACCACAGCCTTTGATATACCAGTCGTGGTGCATTGGCTGGAACGAGAAATAGCCCAATGGGCCCACTGACAGGGATCGATCCCAGACCGACTGTGCAGCAAGCGAGCACTGTACCACTGAGTTACGCCCCACCCTCCCAGCTATTAGATGTCAAACATTTGGTAATTTGACATACATTCTTTAGAGAGGAAAACCTGCTACATTTTTCCATTAGTAACAAGGGATCTTTTATATGTACTATCCCAAAGATAGTCTAAAGAGTAATGTTTGTTTTGTTTAACGACACCACTAGAGCACATTTGATTTATTAATTTATCGGCTATTGGATGTCGAACATATGGTCATTTTTGACACAGTCATAGAGAGGAAACCCGCTACATTTTTCAATTAGTATCAAGGGATCTTTTATATGCACCATACCAGTCGTGGTGCAATAGCTGAACAAGAAATAGCCTATTTGAAAAGATTCGTCTTACCTATAGAAACACCTGCATGAGAACCAACAACATTGATGTTGGTCATAGAAATGGCTCCCATTCGGAGCTGGTCGTAGGCTCGGGAGAAGAAACTAGCGAACGTGCTGACAAACGCCACGGCACGATCTCTGGTAGCACAGCCAATGGCAACTCCCACCATGTTCTGCTCAGCAATGTAACACTCGATGAATCGATCGGGAAACTTTGCCTGGCAATGGAATCAACAAAGATGAACATAAAAATGTATACAAAGTTATGATGATCCTTTTTCTAACACACCCACAAGAAAAATCACCATTTATTTATATATTTTTGTCTCTTAACATACATTGGAGATCACTTTTGACACTTCTGATTGGTTGCACCAGGTTGACAACCTGGTCGTCACAGCCATACCATCCAATGAAATAAACACAACTGAAACCAAATGCTTTGTAACATACAAATTAACCTGAAACTGACTGTTGTGTGACACAAGTTAACTGCAAGCACAATAAACAAGGATTAGTTGGAAAAGACACTTAAAATATATTTTAAACATGGTTTTTGAGGAGACTACATTTGTGTCTATTAGAAGATACCATTTATCTTAAAACTTGTTTAATAACATATCCAACTTGCTTGACAAAATTCAGTTGAAGATAAGTGTTACTTCATGGCCAATCCTATATAATATTCTGTATAGACATCAACAGAAATTAACAGGTTGCTTTAACTGATGTAGTGTTACACATAAGGTAAAAAATGGGTTCCTTAGATACTGTAGTTGAAAAAAAAGAAGAAAAAATGATATCAAATTAACCTATTGTAGCTACTGCAGATATTTGTCTACAGTATTACCTATAGCACACATTCATATCTCATATTTAATTTTCTTACCATGAATTTATTGGAAAAGGTAGAGTTCTTCATGTCACCATCAAGGGACATAACTCTGTTATTATTGGTGCCAATCTTGACCAAAGCATTTCCATATGCAGCCCGAGTGGCAAGCTGAAAAGATAACATGTTAAAAAATAATTTTTCTTAATATAATTCACTTAGGGCAGTTCAAAAATTGATCACATGTAGGGCTAAAGGGGGAAATAGTTTTGCATACCCACCACCAAGTCATTAAAACTGCTTACTCAAGTGAAGTGACAGAAGAAAATTGCAGTAGTCAGACCTTGTTACAACGACCGTTGTTACTACGACATTTACACCATCCGACCACAAATTGTCGGGAATGAATGTACATCAATGTTATTCTGTTCATTACACCGGAATTCACACCTTCTGACACTGACAGAGCAAATTGCGAACAAACGTGCATCCGATGTCTCTGAACACCTCTCTACAATGACATTACATAATCACAGATGTTGGCAGTACACACAGCCGTTTGTCATCCTTGATTTCGTAGCCATCCAACAGTGTCACATGATGTCAGAGTTACCGATGGCTAAATCATAGTGTATTGCTTTTGAAAATAAGTCTTTAGTCTCGTTCAATTAAAGGATTAACTTCGAACAATCAAGTTTATTTGTTTTATGACATCTTGTAAACAAAGTAGATACCAATCGATTAGATTGACTGTGAATGCGCCATGATTAATAATAATATACTTAATATTTAATAATGGTCCGTGATACATGTCGTTGGGCTCATTGGTTTATTTCTCGTTCCAGCCAGTGCACTACGACTGGTATATTAAATGCTGTGGTATGTGCTATCCTGTCTGTGGGATGGTGCATATAAAATATTCCTTGCTACTATTGACACACAATAGCTGATGATTAAAAAATCAATGTGCTCTAGTGGTGTCATTAAATAAAACAAATCTTTATAACGGCAATTTCGATATAACGACTATTTCGATATAACGACAAAGTGACCCATGGACGAATGTGGTCGTTGCAACGAGGTTTGACTGTAGTAATTTTCTATATCACCTTTACCTGCTCAGGGCTAGCTCTGCCACTAACCCAATTTGCCAATTGCGAATTTTAGGAACAACTGGCAAATTTTATTTTGATTTGGCGAAAACTTTTCATGTAATAATTGTTATTTTGTTGAAAAATGACAGTGGATTTTGCATATTTAAAGTTAATTTGGTGAACTGTTTTTCTCACCCAGAGCTAGCTTTGCAGTCCTTCACATTTAAAATTCAAATTCAGGCATTGAAACCAGTTGTTTTTGTTACTGCAAGGTTACCGCGCATCAAGTGAACGCTTTACCACTAGGTCACGTCCTGCCGGTCAAGTTTGTGTAGAAAATAAAAAATACAATACACCCACCTCATCACCTTTCTTGTAACTTGGTGGCTCCGACAGGACAATATTGTGAATGTTGGCAGCTGGAACCTTGGCAGTTGGTTCCTGCGGTTTCAAAGTATGCGGCTCCTTCTGGACAATCAAGGACTTGATGTGTTCCAAGACAGCTGCTTCTTTATCCCCAAGAGCCTTGCCATGCCAGTTCAACTGATCCTCGATTCCTAGGTAGTAAAACATCTTGTCGTTATATAATAATGAACAATTTAGATCATTACAATGTAATTTTCTTTGTTAAAGGTATCAATCATCAGTGAAAACTGCAAAAATTGTGTATGGCTGCAACAGTGTTTGACTTTTACATTCATTAACAAACATTCTTTAAATACTGCCAAAGCAATACATGTCCAAACACATTTTCATTATCGTCTATGTCCAAGGGCCATAACTCTGTCAAGAATAGACAAATCCCCATAAAAGTCAATCCCCAAAAACGTGATCTGTAACTTTACACAAAAGTTCAGCGAAATAGCCAAAACACTGCATCATTTTTTGATGGAAAACTATATGCGAAATAGCAGGTGAATTTAGTTGTCAGGTGGGTTGTAGAATAAAATATCAACAGACACACTGTTTACCCCATCCCAACCAGTGCACCACAATTGGTATATTAAAGACCATGGTATGTGCTGCCCTGTTTGTGGGAAAGTATATAAAAAATATCCCTTGCTGCTAAAGTAAAAAATGTAGCTGGTTGCCTCTAAAGACTAATGTTTGACATTTAACACTTGATGATTAATTAATCAATGTGCTCTAATAGTAGTGTTAAATAAAACAAACTTAACAGTATTAAAATGAGACCCAATTCATTTTCCCCTCCCACCATGTTCTGACTGTTTAAAAACTGAGCAACTAATCGTCCCACTGTTATATGCACTTTTACACAGACAGGACAGGACGTACCACAAATGGTTGGGATAATGGGAAAAAAAGAAAAAAAAAAGATCTCAGTCGAGCAATGTAATGACCGAGCTAGATCACACCCCTTGTTATGATAAATAATAATATAAAAAAATATCAACAATAGATGAGAAAGGAAGGAAATGGTTTATTTAACGACATACTAAACACATTTTATTTCTGGTTATATGGCATCAGACATATGGTTAAGGACCACACAGATATTGAGAGAGGAAACCCGCTGTCGCCACTTCATGGGCTACTCTTTTCGATTAGCAGCATGGGATCGTTTATATGAACCCTTCCATAGACAGGATAGCACATACAACGGCCTTTGATGTACCAGTTGTGGTGCACTGGTTAGAGCAAGAAATACCCCAATGGGTCCACTGACGGGGATCGATCCCAAACCGACCACTGGGCTATGTATTGCCCCCTAAAAGATGAGGGTGTTCCTTCAAAACTCACCTGGACAATTTTTGCCTTTGAAAGTCTTGGCTAATACGCAAGTTGGTTTTCCTTTGATTGTCGAGGCTGTGTCGAATACCTTGCACAGAGCTTCCACATCATGTCCATCAACTTCAATAGCATGCCAACTATCAAAGAAATAAAATTTGAGTATGGTATAAATTTCATGACTAAGTAAGTAAAAAAGTACCATACAGTTACTTCTCTTCTATGCATTAATTTACTAGATAGTTTTTTGCAGCAAACACCTACCAAGGCTCAAAATTCAGTTTGTGAAATGTGAAGCAATCTCTGCTTCTAAAATTTTAACACTGAACCAAATGCTAAAAATCTTACCCTTTATTCGACTGGTTCCAGCTTTTTTTTTTTACATTACATGAATGAATGAATGTTTAACGACACCCCAGCACGAAAAATACAACGGCTATTGGGTGTCAAACTATGGTAAATTACATTACCCGTAAACGCCAAAAGTAGGCTAGCAAGCATTTTGCAAAGCCACAAGTCACTTAAGGTAACTGAACACAGGACAAGCTTCAAGCATTTTCTATGAGAATAGCTGTTAAAAATCATCTCCCATCTGGTTTATCAACCAAAATATAGAAAAAAATATATAATGCATTTAATATTAAAAAAATTACTGTCCTTAAATTCTTTTAAATCTCACCCAAATGCATCAACCCTTTTATGATAGGCCTGTATATCGTGTCCCAGACTTGTGGGATCGCTCTGACCCAGTCGGTTAATGTCAATAATCAACGTGAGGTTGTCCAGTTTGTACAGACTGGCGAAATGTAAAGCCTCCCAGATAGATCCTTCTGCACTCTCCCCATCACCAATGAGACAGTAGACACGGTAACTGTAAATAAAAACAAACAACTATACATAGGAACTGTAAAAAAACTAATCTATTAACAACAAATTCATTAACTGTAAAAGACCCAAACTACTGATGACTAAATTTTTATGTTTAACAAAAAACAACATATCAGATATTCTACAAATGATTGTAAAAACATCAAATGAATATAATAGTATACACTAACTGTAAATACTAATAAAATGTAAACAAATTGAAAAATATCTCAGGCCCATAGCATGGTGGACATTATGGCCAACCCCCCCCCCCCCCCCCCCCCCCCCAAAATTGAACTAGCACCAAAGGCGCAAGGTATTTGGAGGGTCTGGTGGCATGATTCAAAAGTTATTTGCCCATTACTGTAACTCTAGCCGTTAATCTCGATCTGTTAGTCTTGCTACAACTTTTACGTTCAGTCGAGATGTAAAGGTTATCAAAAAAAAAGAAAGAAAAAAGCCAAAATTATTGCCTGCTACGGGCCTGTATCTAGAATGAGCTACGCGACAAATACAAAAAGAAGAGTATAACTACAGATGTCATGAGAAATGGACTTACTCAGACTTGTCCAAATATTTGCCAACATAGGCCATTCCTGCTGCACAGCTCAAACCCTGTCCCAGAGACCCAGTGGCAACATCGATGAAGTTGAGGCGCTGTCGAGACCAATTAAAAAATATTATTAATAGGAACAAAATAAAAATCGCATTAATATTCAATAAAAAAACCCAAAACACACACCCAATAGTATTTAAAATTTTAATCTGAAAACTGAAATTGGTCAAAATGCGCACATCTGAGCCCATATTTTCTTAACTATCTTAGCTCTATGATATTGTAGAACTGTTGGGAGCTATGCAATGTGACATCACAGCCTACGGTAACATAACGCTAACAGGGCTTCTAGAATTTATATATCTGTGATATTAAAAATTTACTAGCCAGATTAAAAATTCACTAGTAATACTTTACTTTTAAGTTCATACAAGTTTACTAAATAATAATAATAATAATCGGATATGTGACCTAAGAGGGAGATAGAGCTTAAAAACACTAACTTTTTGGGTGCGGGACCGGCCTCGTTGGTGTAGTGGTTATGCCATCGGACTTCCAAGAATACCAAAAATGTCTAGTCTCTGTGTTAAATGTTTGTGGTGTTTAAAAAAAAGAAGAAACCCAACAACTTTGGGGTGGGGGCAGGATATTCATATTTACAAAATAGACTTAACTGTAACATTTGACAACAAAAATTCACTAGCCGTCGGGCATAGCAATAGCAGGTATTTACTATCCCAACATTGACTATCACTAGCCATGGGAGTGGGGCTACCATTGTCTAGAAGCCCTGGCTAAGATAGATTTGAAAATGTGTGGTCAGCCCAGTGTTAAGCCACAACTAGCAACACTCACGCTCACAAACTATCTGACTGGTCCCTGATGATTTTGTTTTTTTGTTTTGTTTAATGACACCATGAAAGCACGCTAATTTATTAATCATCGGCAACTGGATGTAAAACATTTGGTAATCCTAGACAGACCACACATCAGGCAAGTTCTCTAACGCTGGGCAATGTCCAGCCTGTGGTCCCGGATCAGGTCATGTGGTTTAACACGAAAGTTTTTGTTTTATTTAATGACACCACTAGAGCACACTGATTATTAATCATCGGCTATTGGATGTCAAACATCTGGTCAACTGATTGGCGATTCTCGAGATTTTAAAGTTGCGTAACTGACACACGAACAGAACAAAGTTCTCATGAAATAATGTGCCCTGTTGTTATTGTTCACTTCAAAACATATTATGTAACTGATTACAAAAAATTAAATGACCTATGCAAAACATTAAATCCTTAAGAACCTTTCTATAAATTTGAAAGTTTTGAGGGAAAACTTATAAATACTGGTAAACACTAATAATTATGTTAAATACAATTTTATTGCTACCAAAAGACCATGATGAAATTGTTCAGAGTGAAATATTAAAATGTCATAAAACAGTTACAGCCACAACGGTGTTCCTAGATTACTTAATTCACCCATTACTGAAACATATCTTAACAGCGGTCTCCCTTTAATCATGACATCAAAAATCATTTATTAAAAAGATATTTCTATCATAAAACTGCATTAAAAAAAAAAAACATAGTTCAGTGAACATGTCTCACCCATCATTCATGCATGCAATTTACTCCAAGTGTTACAGTTCACTAGTTATGCTTTAATGAACATGGAAATAAGCTGAATATGTGAATCAATGAATAATTTAATGTAGAAAATATGCTGTATCATTCTGCTATTCTTAACTTGTAGCACACCTAAATACAGACTATTCAGCTAGATATTTTTCGCTAAATGTTGGTATTTTGACTGGTTATTGCAGTGGTCATATTGCAGACAGACTTAACCATGACTAGTAAGGTCTTCCTATAATATATTAGCCACAAGTAGTATAAAATTTTACCTTACTTTTTTCCAAAAAATCAAAAACAAATCAGGGGCAGTGATAGGTAATGAAAAGTAGGCTACAGAGTTGAATAAAGCATTTTAGATTGTATATACTTACTTACAGCTTGTTTGGTTGCCGATAGAAGTTTATTTTATTTAACGACGCCACTAGAGCACAGTGATTTTTTATCTTATCATCGGCTATTGGACATCAAACATATGGTCATTCTGACACTGTTTTTAGAGGAAACCCGCTGTCGCCACATAGGCTACTCTTTTACGACAGGCAGCAGGGGATCTTTTTTTTTTACACTTCCCACAGGCAGGACAGCACAAACCATGGCCTTTGTTGAACCAGTTATGGATCACTGGTCGGTGCAAGTGGTTTACACCTACCCATTGAGCCTTGCGGAGCACTCACTCAGGTTTTGGAGTCGGTATCTGGATTAAAAACCCATGCCTCGAATGGGATCCGAACCCAGTACCTACCAGCCTGTAAACCGATGGCCTAACCACGACACCACCGAGGCCGGTTTGCCGATAAAAAGCGTATGGCAAATTATGCATAAAAAATCCAAGATTGTTCGACTTTTTAAAACTGGTTACTGACTAAGCAGGGCACCTGTCTGAAAATTGCATGGTGCATGTGAAACTCCTTTTTTGTGTTGTCAACACTTGTCATGTTTGATTAAGGTTGAGAGGATACAAATTTCTTTGTAAACTGAATTCGGATAACCATACCACCAAAATGTAAACTGAGCATTCTGGACTGTTGTCGAGCCCTGCCATGTTTGAATGATAGCATATCCATGAGACAAGTAGCGAAATGCCTGCAAGTGAGCCATTCCATCATCCATTAACTGCAAGAGCATTTACATAGCACTGGCCCAGCAAATGGGCTACAGTGACCATGTGGCCCAAACTTTTTGTGACTAGTATATTCAGGGCTAGCTCTGGCACTCGCCAAAGTCGCCAATTGTGAATTCTGGAAGTAGTTGGCGAATTTTATTTTAATTTGGCGAAATAATGTCATATAATAATTGACATTTTTTTTGAAAATAACTGTCGATTTCTGCAATATTTGAAGTTTAATAAACAATTTGGCGAAATGTTTTGCTCACCCAGAGCTAGCCCTGATATCCCTCCACTCCATTCCCAATGGAAACAATCTAGTTTCTGTAATTTCTCTAAGTTATTATACTCATTTCAAATACATTGAGTGACTTACAGGAGTTGGATGGCCCTCCAAGTCTGAATGAATTTTCCTCAGATCCATCAGTTGTTTAGACGGAAACATGCCCACTTCTGAACAAACAGCATACAGAATGGGTGCTGCATGGCCCTGTGAGAAGAAAAAAATAAAAACATGTTATAATAATATAGTAATTGAAGAATGTAATTTGATATTGATCAACTATGCAGCATACCATTTGGGTGCCACATGTACCTGTAAAGAGAAGCAAAAAAAACCCTTAAAAAACCTAAAATTTTTATTGATATATTGTCTGAAGAATATAAGTTTATATCAACAGACGGTACAATTAAAATGAAGATTCAAACAATATATAATACAGATACCCATCATAGGCTTTTTAAAGTTCTTGCAAATAAGAAATCACATTTCATTTCACTAAAATATTTTATTATTTTATAATGGTTTGGATTGGGAGATTTTTATGAAGTTTGCTACATGTAGGTTTTGTCTTTGTTTAAAAAAAGAAGAAGAAAATGTTTTGATTAAAAGTTTGTGAACTTGTATATCAATGACCATGGTAGGTCTTATCACATTGAGAATGTGCATATGAAATACCATTTCTGCTTTTTCATTATAATTACTGGTATATGGCATCTGACATATGACAAAGGACTATAAAGATAATGAAAGAAACAACTTGCTGCCACAAATTAACAACTTACTCTTTTTGATTAGCAGGAAGAGATCTTTTATATGCATCATTCCACAGACAGAATCTGTGTTACATCATTTGTGGAGCACGGCTGACAAGACACAATTGGTGAATTTTATTTTAATTTGCAAAGATCAAAAATTTAACAGGGGGTGGGGGGGGGGGCGGGGGCATGGCAAGTGTAATAACAAAAACTAGCGCACCTAGGTATTTTGAAGGGGAACCAATGCAAAACTGGTCGCAAGCGTGTTTAGTTACTAAAAAAATTAATTTAATAATTTTCACAAATAGTTTCATCACTTGAAACATAAATTCCGTTTCAAATTTATATTATTTTTTTGCAATTAAAGACACATAATATTACAACATGGGTAATCAGGGTTTTTGCCAGAGAGTAAAACTGATATGGATCCATACCCAATTTTTTTTGAAGATATTTATGTCTTAAATTAACGTTTTGACAAAATTAATTACTTTTATCATTTTCTTAACCCTAACCCTAACTCATTTTCTTTCTGGGGGATGTCTTCCCCTCCCTACCCTTGTTGACTGTCGTTGCATTCAATTCAGTAGCGCCATACCCCAAAATTTCTTTCTGGCAGAAACATTGGGGTTGTATAGGCATGGTGGGTGGGAAACCAGATATAGGGTACCATGGCATTTTTCTTGCAATTTGAACCCTGAGGAAGAATACTCCTGCCACACAAACTATGCATAGTGACTAAAGCCACCAAACAAAACAAACATCTTACCTTGGATAAGACAAAACGGTCGTTGGTAGGATCCCTTGGCTTGTCCACTTTGTACCGCATAGTATGTAAGTACAGCACAGACATTATCTCCGCCATGGAGCAGCATGACGTTGGATGTCTACAAGAGGAATTACAAAGCATGTTTTTGTATGCATAATACTTTGAATCATATACAGATTTATTTTATTTTTTAAAAATCACTGTAACACATTGATTTACAAATCATCAGCTTTTGGATGTCAAATATTTGGTCATTGTGACCTGTATTCTATAAAGTTTAAAAGTTTGTTTTGTTTAACAACACCACTAGAGCACATTGATTTATTCATCATAGGCTATTGGATGTCAAACATTTGGTAATTCTGACACTCTTAGAGTAAACCTGCTACATTTTTCCATTACTAGCAAGGGATATTTTATTTTTACCATCCCAAAGACAGGATAGCACATATCACATCCTTTGATATACCAGTCATGGTGCATTGGTTGGAATGACAAATAGCCCAATGGGCTGACCGATGGGGATCAATCCCAGACAAACAGCACATCAAGACTGAAGTGATCGCTTTACCACCAGGCTACATATTTAAAGTCTTTAAAGGAAACCTGCTACACTGTCCCATTAGAAGCAATGGATCTTTAATATGCACTTTCCTCAGACAGGACAGTACATCTCTCATTCATCTATGGTAGGACTTTCCTTTGGCACTGTCATATAAAGAACATTATAAATACTTATAATAAACAGGGTTAGCAGGGATCAAACTTAATGACGGCAATTGCTGTCCTTGAGATATAAATTGCCATAGGTAGAGAGCATCACCGACGGCACTTTTGTGCCATCGGTAAAGCTCAACAATGGTAAAATGTATACACCTGGTGTACATTAATTGCCAATATTTAACATTTGCATGTCTGAAATGTCTACATACAACAAAATAACCTTTCAGTCATGTTTATTTGCTGCAAATTTCATTTTAAAAAGAATAATGCCATAGGCAGGCTCAAAATTGCCGTCGGTGGGCCATTTCACCCATGATGATGATTTAATCATTATAATCCTTTAAAAAATTGCAGTGGGAGACAAATTCATAAATTCGAGCCCTGGATTAGGGTTAGGGTTAGTGACAGTGCCAAAAGGCAAGTCCTTCCTCAGACATAAACCAAAGGTATGGATTTAACATTAAATTTCGTTTAAGTGTCATTGACCCTTGATTCCAGTTTCAAGACAAACTTAAACAATAACTATGCAGTTATGTTACAATCATTTGTGAATGACCTAGTTCTGAAACATCTACTAATTCACATAACCTTTAATTTTGTTAATGATGAAGCTTTTTAAAAATTAATTAGTATTAATTATTGTTGTCAGGGCCAGTAGTAATAACGGGAGTATAACACATGCTTAGCCACATGAAACGGGAACAATGTAGGCGATAGGCTAAGCGGACGTATAATAATAGCTAAGTTTAGGATGCATGTCAATGGCCTACCCAGATTTGCTTGCGTTTGTCATCAAGATGCTGTTAATTCTCAATTTGTTAGCGACATCTTTCAGAGTCTGGATGACGCTGGCATCGGGGCAGTGGTAGTTGCTCATGTTGAGTCGGCGACTGTCACAAGGAAAGTGAAAAATTGGACACAGTGCAACTCAACGTGCTTTTCGCCGGTTCCGTGTCTTCTTCTTGGTGTATGTTCCCTCCTATTATTTGAAGCACTCACGCTTGTCTAAAGATCGTTTATGTAGCTAAAGTCGAATAACGCTAAGGACGATTCTAGAGGGTGGGTGCTTGGCCTTAAAAAAGTTGCAAACCACTCAATTAAACTTCAAGGTGCCAAGGAAATCCAGCTTTTAATGTATAAATATAACACATTTATCTTTCTAGTGGTAGGCCCATAATTATATTTTGGTCGGCTGGGTGTATTTATATGTTAGTGTACTTTGGAATGCTGCAGGTGCCCCTCCTTTGAGAAAAAAATCTGTAGTCCGAATGGACGTAGAAAGTATTGACTTAATGTGCGCCCTGCACTAACACCACTTAGAAAGAAGATTGATTGACATTCAATCCTTCATATTTATTGTTTGGTTTGTTTGTGTATTGAGTCCATGCTCTGATGAACATCTAACAATACAAGTATTGCCCCTATTGGCTTCAGAGGTCATCAGTTACACAGTGTGAGAACAGTTATTTTCATGTTCAGAAACTGATTTCTATACATTGTCAAATAAATACAAGAGCATAAATTGCCAGTCATAAAAAAGCAATAACATCAAATATAGGCATACATGTACATTTTCAGTTTACTTATTTTAATATTTATTTATTTATTTATTTATTGGTGGTATAAATAGAAGGGAAAACAAGTTTTTCAGATTCATTTATGGCAAGGGTAAAGTAACAGGCCTATAAAGAAAGAAAGAAGTGTTTTATTTAACGACGCACTCAACACATTTTATTTACTGTTATATGGCATCAGACATATGGTTAAGGACCACACAGATTATGAGAGGAAACCCGCTGTCGCCATTACATGGGCTACTCTTCCGATTAGCAGCAAGGGATCTTTTATTTGCACTTCCCACAGGCAGGATAGCACAAACCATGGCCTTTGTTGAACCAGTTATGGATCACTGGTTGGTGCAAGTGGTTTACACCTACCCATTGAGCCTTGCACTCACTCAGGGTTTGGAGTCGGTATCTGGATTAAAAATCCCATGCCTCAACTGGGATCCGAACCCAGTACCTACCAGCCTATAGACCGATGGCTACCACGACACCACCGAGGCCGGTAAACAGGCTTATAAATGCAGATATATAGATTTATTTTAAAAAAAATTGAAATCCCAGCATGTGGTCTTTCCAGTTGCCCCTCCCCTGAACAAAAAGATAAATCCATCTGTACCATATAGCCAAAATTTGTTTAACATCCAATAGCAGATGATTAATTAATCAATGTGCTCTAGTGGTGTCGTTAAACAAAACAAACTTTTAACTTTATAGCCATAGTTTGATATCTCCTTGGCTTGGGCTGTAAACCTACCCCCCAACCCCAAACCATTACAAATCACATATATGAGAGAATTGTTCCAACATGCATGCTATATGGGAACAAATGGGACCACAATAGTTTAATATTAGCTATTTTGGATTTGACAAGTTGTTACATCATGACAGGTCAGGTCAGGTCAAAGGGTTTAACGTGCACTTTCAGAACAAACTGTTGTAACACATGTCTGCCATGGGCACAGGCATGCTCTAGCCAGCTCCACCATCCAGGACAGGAATTTACATCATTCCCATTAGCCAATTGTTATAGCCTGTTTAGTAAGTTATCCATTGTAAACCTTTTGTTCCTGTTTGCTGAAGGGATAAACCATTATACTGATCTGTTTAAGTTCACCAAAAGTTAAACAGATCATGTTCAACTTCCTGTATGCATATGAACTGTAACAGATATCAATCTGTATCCTGGTCAAGTATTTCCCACTTTTATCTCTGTCAAGGCACTTACATGTAATGTTATCAGCAGGTTGAACATTGTTGAGAGCACAATTCAACACATGCTGTCATCATCATGACCTACTATGTTCCAGCCAGTGCACAACACTGGTGTATCAAAGGCTGTGGTATGAACCATCCTGTCTGTCGGATGGTGCATATAAAATATTCCTTGCTATTAACAGAAAAACTATAAGATACACCAGCACATGATGTAATTGCCAGCTACTGGTATTGTGACACTGTATAGTACAACAGGGGCAGATTTAAGGGTGGGGAGTCTATCTCCCTCTTTTAATAAGTGCCACAGTCAGTCTAGGATCGATCCCTGTGCTCATTGGGCTATTTCTCGTTCCAACCAGTGCACCACGACTGGTACATCAAAGGCCATGGTTTGTGCTACCCTGTCTGTGAGATGGTGCATATAAATGATCCCTTGCTACTAATGGAAAAATGTAGCAGGTTTTCTCTCTAAGACTATATGTCAAAATTATCAAATGTTTGACATCTAACAGTCAATGATTTATAAATCAATGTGCTCTAGTGGTGGCATAAAACGAAACAAACTTTAATTTTTGTTAATTTGTGGGTCATATTTAATAGGCCTATCAGTATTAGTCAGGAAAGAAAGAAAGAAATGTTTTATTTAACGACGCACTCAACACATTTTATTTACGGTTATATGGCGTCAGACATATGGTTAAGGACCACACAGATTTGGAGAGGAAACCCGCTGTCACCACATAGGCTACTCTTTTACGACAGGCAGCAAGGGATCTTTTATTTGTGCTTCCCACAGGCAGGATAGCACAAACCATGGCCTTTGTTGAACCAGTTATGGATCACTGGTCGGTGCAAGTGGTTTACACCTACCCATTGAGCCTTGCAGAGCACTCACTCAGGGTTTGGAGTCGGTATCTGAATAAAAAATCCCATGCCTCGACTGGGATCCGAACCCAGTACCTACCAGCCTGTAGACCGATGGCCTGCCACGACGCCACCGAGGCCGATATATTAGTCAGGATGTCCTGATCCCAACCTTTTTGCCTGTCTCTCCCATTTTGGAGGCGAGACGTAGCCCAGTGGTAAAGCACTCGCTTGATGCGTGGTCGGTTTGGGATCGATCCCCATCAGTGGGCCCATTGGGCTATTTCTCGCTCCAGCCAGTGCACCATGATTGGTACATCAAAGGCCATGGTATGTGCTATCCTGTTTATGGGATGATGCATATAAAAGATCCCTTGCTGCTAATTGAAAAGAATAGCCCATGGAGTGGCGACAGTGGGTTTCCTCCCTCAATATTTCGGTGGTCCTTCACCATATGTCTGACACCATATAACCGTAAATAAAATGTGTTGAGTGTGTTGTTAAATAAACCATTTCCTTCCTTCCTCTCCCATTTTACTCTTTACCATAGTTTGACACCCAATAGCCGATGTATTTTTCGTGCTGGGGTGTCGTTAAACATCTATTCAATCTATCTATCTATCTTCCATTTTACATCTTATCTGTGCCCCTGGTCAGATGTCCTCCTTTGAAAAAAAACCCTCCAAGCATTTTACGCCACACTTTGCAAACTGCATTTAGAAAAACCCAACCAACAAGCAAACCCCTACAAAAATCCTAAATGAATAAACAACCCTGTCTACTGCTGCAACATCAGTTATGAAACATTGATAAAAAAAACTACTGGGGAGTGGAGAAAAAGAAAAAAATGATAAATATATTGAAAAAGAGAGAAAGAGGAGGGAAGAGAGAAATAGGAGAGAAGAGAAATAGATGGTTGGAGAATCAGCACACAATGTTATATTGTAGCCGGCACGAAACAGCACTAATCAAGGTTAAACCAGACAACAGATACACTTGTCAGTGTTCTAGCTAGGATTTTGATGGGGCAGGGCGCTAATTTAATTGTAGGGCATTTTCTAACGTGAAAATCTTATTTTTGAGGCAAGTGCTAGATATGATCGAATTTTTTACATTCATAAATATCATATATGTAGGAATATTTATGCTGGTTTTAATTTACAAAACCCAAATTTATTATTCTTAAATTTGGATGTTTGATGAAACAGTACATTCATCGCTGTATGCAATATTATTGTACTAATGTACTAAATATAGACACTATTAAAATGACTGGAATGTGCCGTGGTATGTGCTATCCTGTCTGTGGGATGGTGTATATAAACGATGAAACTAATGCAAAAAAGTAGCGGGTTTTTCTCTAAGACTAAATTTTAAAATTACCAAATGTTTGACATCCAATAGCCGATTATTAATGAATCAATATGCTCTAGTGGTGTCGTTAAATAAAATCAAACTTTAACTATTAAAATATTTTACAATAGGTCGGATCACCTAAAAAATCATATTCTTTTTTTTATTATATATAGTATTTATACCATTTAATATCATGCCCAAATGTAATTTAAAATAAATAAATGAAATAATTAAAAGAAATCAAGAAATGAAAAAAAAGAGAATGATTAGAAATAAATAAAAAGAAATAAAGAAATAAAAGAACAAACAAATTAAAAAATTGACATAAGGATATATTTGTAACAAGTTTAAAAACGGCTATTATTGCATGTCAAGGTCTAGATAGATTTCATTAAATAGCTTTTGTAGACATGCTTTTAACAAGACACAGTTATGCCTTCATAGACCAACTAACCAGTGTTGCTAGTTTACTCTGTGCCATATAATAAAGATGCAATCAATGTGTCATTGATAAGGACTACTGACATCAGTTAAAACTATATGTATCTTGGTCTGGGTATTTGCAAAGGCAACAATTGCTTTCAAAAATTTACTTATCAAAATAAATTTCGCATTTGACGTTCTGTCGAAGTTTATCATGATGGTCTACTTTCAACTAGGTGTTTGCTAGGTGGTGTTTGGTTATGTGCATGACAGCATGAGGATTACTTCGCATTAAAGCTTTGTAAGACTGCCTGTCCGCTCGTCTGCAGTCATACTGACTAACAATAGAAAAGAAAAAAACATATCATGTTACCGCTGTTGGCTTTCACAACTGTGGCCAAACAGTGTATTGTCAAACGTTTTTTAGTTGGGAATTGAGACTCGTAACAACACTGTACACCCTTTGAGAGGAAAGCAAGATGTATTTTTGTTTGACAATGAATTACGGCAGGGCGGCGATAATCAGGGTCGGTGCGGCAACAAATACGGCAGGACGGCACAAAAACGGGGGCAGGGGGCAGTGCCCCTCTATTTATTGCTAGCTAGAACACTGCTTGTATTTATTTGTAGATGATGTCCTTAATCATGTTTGATGCCATATAACTGTAAATAAAATGTGTCGAGTGCGTCGTTAAATAAAACATTTCCTTCCTTCCTTATTTGTGGATGTGTTCATACCAATATACTCAGATCAGATACTGACCCAGGTAAAGGGTGCTGGGGTTGCACAACCTAATTTACAAATGCCTAACAAATCCAATGTTAATGTATGAATCAATCTGATTAAAATTGTCTCTACTGGTCTACCAGTAGATCTAACAGCATTGCTTCGACTCCCATGTCCAGGTGACATTTCATCTATAAATAACAATTTAAATATCGACCTATTACACATCGCCTTTTATAGCGTTATTTAGGAGCATAAAAATTCTAAAAATATCAGGTGAGACTATGCAATAGGCGACCTTGTTGGTCTATTTCAACATTGAAAAAAACAGGCAGAAAAGTGCAGCAAACTCTGGATTGTATACTAGTATAAACAGATTTTATGGCTATACCATCACGTTTTTTCCGTCTTGAAACAAATTTTATATAAAATTTTATATTGAAATTAGTTTCCGGCATACTTCGTAATTCACCCAAATCATTTCGTATATCCTTGGCATAATCCCGAATGTTTTCAACTTCTTTTCAAATCACTGGCATGATTTTGCAAGTAAGGTTTTGACTGGTCGAATATGAAAGGTCAACTGGACATGAGCTCCAATGGGCTGCTGTTAGATCCACATGTAATAGTGGAGCTAATTTTAATTAGATTGATGTATGAATGCAATGGATTTATTTCCTTGAATGTCTTGATCAGAATGGTGTTTTTTGAAGGGAGACTGCTTTTATATAATGCACGTTACTTTACTTTAACATACATTACAAACTCTGTTCTGGTGTTCCTAAATGTTTTGAAGTGGTGAGAATGTGTTCAAGAATGGGTTCCCATTGTCAAAACCCATACCACCTCACACAGTGGTGTGACGAGAATGGATTCCGAGTTGTTTGTGAATGCTGTTTCGAATATATGAACCTTTTTTCAATGCTGCACCTCCTCACATTAAAACATTCCTGCAGCCACCCATGCAAATTCATCGCAAGAGAGTTAAAAATATTTTTCTTTAATGGCACCACTAGAGCATTTGATTTATTAATCATCGGACATTGAATGTCAAACATTTGATAATTTTGCCATATAGAGTCTTAGAGAAAACCTGCTACACTTTCCATTTGCAGCAAGATATCTTTAAAATATGTACTTTCCAACAGACTGGATAGCACATACCATGGCCTTTGATATACCAGTCGTGATGGAAAAAAAGTCTGAACAGAGAATGGGTCCACCAAGGGGGTTTGACCCAAGCAGCTCAGGTTGTATGTGTATGAAGATGTTTATGCTTCAATATATTACCTTTACTGACCTCCCATATTTAATTTTTTTTTTTGGGAGGGGGGGGGGGGGGGGGGGGGGGGGGGGATGAATTACCCAAGCAGCTCGGGTTAGCACTCTACCTTCTGAGCTACATCCTGCCCCTCCAACTCATATATAACTCAAAAACATTACTTTTAAAAAACAATTTATTATAAATGCACGTTAACAACTTGACATAACATAGGAACTTGAAAACAAAAATGTATCTCAAAGTTGCATAATATCCAAAAATATTTATTAATTTTCATAGAGAAATATAAACATTATACCTTGAATTAAATGCACACACACAAAAATACATCCAAATAATTTCATTTACTACTAGTAGTAATTAGTAAATTTACAATAGTGCAAAATTCAATAAGGTTTACCAACAAGTATAAACATGTGACATAACAATTTGAATCTGAATTGGATAACAATAATTGACAAGAACTGACCAACTTTTTAATGAATACACTATGAATATTTTCTTATGTACCTTATATTTTTTTACCAAGGATTCTCAAGGGAGCTAGCCACTAGGTGCTGCTTAAAAAAAATTAAGTCTTAATTTTCCTTAAACAAATAAAAATTCCCACCATCGTTAATGGTGGAAGTTTTGTGGACATTGCGCTCACCAGCTGCAAATGCAATTATAATACAATAATTTATTATCCATTTGGTTCAACATAACTGAGTTAATAATCATATGAAGCACATGTGTAATAACAAATGTAATGGTGTAATTTTGGGAAGCGACGTCATAACATGATGTTGCTTCTCCAGTCCTAGCTCTGACTGTGCACTTGAAATATGACGTCATTTTGTTGTCTCCTAGTTGGGGCAGAAACGTTTTGAGTTGGGTCTTGTTATTCATAAAGAAAACAACAATAATAATATGGATAATAAAGAAATTATTACACTCGCGTGTGAGTTGTACTGATTTTACAAAACTCGTGTCGGGATTCATGCATTACTCTTGCTCTCGCTCGGGCAATACAAAAATCCTGACACTCGTTTCGTAAAATCAGTATGACACACAAGCTCGTATAATAATCTCTGTATAATAACGATTATATGTGAGATCGATTAATTTGTAGTTATTTATCACAAATGTAAGTAAAAATAGCGAAATATGACACTTACAACCTTGAGAATGCACGTTTTTAAATATTTCACAAAATGATTATGGTAATATGATTAAAGGACCTTGTAATTATACCTTATTACAGTCAAAAAATATAATTGTCTTTGTTTGTCTATAATTCTAATATGGTTTGACAAAAAATTTAAACTTTTTTAGAAAGAACAAAAATATAATTTTTGTGTGCAATTTGTACAAACATTGTTCAATATATAAATAAAATAGCAATACACATGTTCAATAGAGGGTCATGTAATTATATACAATATTATTGAAGGACAGACTCCTTTAAAACAGAATGACACATACCACAACCTTTATTGAACCAGTCGCTGAATTTCGATTAGATTGAAATACGATCCACAATTCATAAACTGACGAGGCTTGGTTCCATGACCAACTATTGTACCTTGGAGAGATGCTATCCAGTGCGTTCACTGTTCATAGTACGCAGAAAGGTGCTGAGTTTTGGATGCTGCTGCCACCTATCTTTCATGCTTACAGTTATACACCTCACTCTACTCAGAAAATACAGCTGCCTATTTTTCTCAAACAGCCTGGGGCCTAATTCACAAAAGTCTCTTAGGTTCTGTGAGACAACAAAGCTTTTAGCATTGCATTGCGAGATTGCAAAGTTACGAGAGTTTAGTGAATTAGGCCCCTGCTACTTAAAGAAAATGCATGAACACCCCTATCTACCCTTGTATGTTAGTATTAAACATCAGCTCAGCAGTTTTCAATATAATTCATATATAATAATTTAGCTGTTGGTGCAGTTCCTAATAAGCCATTTATTAAAGTAATGTACATTAAATAATTTAAATATCACAAATTTTCTGAATAAGTCATTCATATTTAATAATTTAATTTGTACAACTTTTCCAAACAAGAATTATGCAGAATTAAATGGCTCGTCTACCACAAACATATTCCATGTTGCTCATAGTTGTATTATTGGATGTTCATCTCCCCCCCCCCCCCCCCCCCCCCCCCCCCCCTCAAAAAAAAAAAAAAAAAAAAAAAATACGGGAGGTCAGTAAAGGTTTTATATTGAAGCATAAACTCCTTCATACAAATACCACAACCTTTATTATACCAGTCTGCATGTGAAAAACCCCCAAACAAAAATGGATTAAACTATTAATGGAAATGTAAATTCATCATTTAGTTCTTAAAATATTTTAAAAATTAAACAAATTAAATTTTGGTACATATGTAACTTTATAATGAATAAAGTAAAATTCATATACAAATTTATTAAGCATTGTATTAAACCCATATCACTCAAAAAGAAAGTTCAGTGTAAATAAAAAAAAAGTTTCTTTACAAATTACCAACACATTGTACAGGTTAAATCTTCTTTTTTGATTCAGGTATTTAAAAACAAGTTCATCAGTTCCCTTTTGACACAAACAGACTATAAGGATTATCTTTGTTCTGAATAAGTCATTCAAGTTTAAATAATTTAACTTTCACAACATTTCCAAATAAGTCATTCAACTCTGTTCTGAATATGTCATTCATACTGAATAATTAAAGTATCAGTTCCGTTCTGAATAAGTCAGTCATATTGAATAATTTAAGTATCAATTCCATTCTGAATAAGTCAGTCATACTGAATAATTTAAGTATCAATTCCATTCTGAATAAGTCAATCATATTGAATAATTTAAGTAGCAACTCTGTTCTGAATAAGTCAATCAGGTTTAATAATCTATATGTCAATTCTGTTCTGAATAAGTTGTTCATTATTCTATAAATTAACAGTTGTCATATCATATTCATCTGTCTGTCGTGTGTGGTACAGTCCAACTTGCTCCAGTAAAACTGAGTCTACGCTGGTCATGGAAGGTACGGTTCCGGGACGAACGTTTCTGCTGTGGCTATCTGAAAGTGTAGTAAACACAAAGTTAATGAAAATAATATTTCAGTCTAGATTATGTAGTGGTTAAGCCGTACTATCTGAAAGTGTAGTAAACACAAACTTAATGAAAATAATATTTCAGTCTAGATTATGTAGTGGTTAAGCCGTACTATCTGAAAGTGTAGTAAACACAAACTTAATGAAAATAATATTTCAGTCTAGATTATGTAGTGGTTAAGCCGTACTATCTGAAAGTGTAGTAAACACAAACTTAATGAAAATAATATTTCAGTCTAGATTATGTAGTGGTTAAGCCGTACTATCTGAAAGTGTAGTAAACACAAACTTAATGAAAATAATATTTCAGTCTAGATTATGTAGTGGTTAAGCCGTACTATCTGAAAGTGTAGTAAACACAAAGTTAATGAAAATAATATTTCAGTCTAGATTATGTAGTGGTTAAGCCGTACTATCTGAAAGTGTAGTAAACACAAAGTTAATGAAAATAATATTTCAGTCTAGATTTTGTAGTGGTTAAGATGTACTATCTGAAAGTGTAGTAAACACAAACTTAATGAAAATAATATTTCAGTCTAGATTATGTAGTGGTTAAGCCGTACTATCTGAAAGTGTAGTAAACACAAACTTAATGAAAATAATATTTCATTCTAGATTATGTAGTGGTTAAGCCGTACTATCTGAAAGTGTAGTAAACACAAACTTAATGAAAATAATATTTCAGTCTAGATTATGTAGTGGTTAAGCCGTACTATCTGAAAGTGTCTTAAGCATTAATTTAGTGACCTCCTCACCCCACTAAGTTAAAGGCATATTGTCACAGACCACTGACCTATTTAATGGTCTTAACAAAGTATTACCTGAACAAAAATAATTTAATTTGTACCTAAATGTACTTTATTCAACCATCTTCATGACCACCATATTCCATTTATTACTGACATTTTGTAAAATTAATTGAATTATGGCAATGGTCCATGATTAAAAAACTAATATTGCTGAGAAGGATGACATGGATTTCACTCCATCATGGTTCAGTTAAGGTGATGCGATAGCTAGATTTGGTTTCCAACAATTAATGTAATTTTTATTTATTATCCATTTTTAGAGAAATAAGGTCCTTAAATCCGTGACAGTATGCCTTTAATAGAAATGTGGAAATAAACAAGCATTTGGAGAGTACTGCTAAAGCAATACAGGTCTCCTACCAAGCCCAACAAATTTTATCTGGTAAATTCAAAGGCCATAATTCTGTGAAAAAAAAGGGTAAAGTGCCATGAAAGTCAAACTTGATCTGTAACAGTACATTGTAAAGCTATAAAATTTCAGCTCAATATCTCTAGGCATTGTGAATAATATTTTTTTTCTTCAGAAAACTATATGTGAGATGGACCTTCGCATGGACTGTTAGGGACTAATAAGTATGCACAGATACTAAAGTATATGCTTTTTATATGCATAATATGTGCATTTAAATTTTTAGTGTCACCTCAGCAAATTTTACTTTGACATTGGTGGTGGGGTCAGAGAAGGTGGAATGTTTTTTTTTGTAAAAAAATTTTTAAAATATTTATTTCTCACAGTCTATTCTGACCATGTCACGGTTGAGGAGCCTTGAATTCATGGCCTTACATCAAAGTGATATAATGTATATACAAGTACATATATCTAATTTGTTGTATAGTAATGTTATATAGTCATATATAACAATTTGATACATAAATGCATTTGTAATGTTTCTGTATAAATTAAAGATTGGCAAAAAAACAAAACAAATTGCTATGACGCATATAATGGAAGGACTGGGAAATATAGGAGAAGAAGAAAGAAGATATAATGGTTAAAACACATAATAATAAATTGATAAACAAACAAACAAAAACAAACAAACAAACAAACAAACAAAAACAAATCAAATCAAAACAAAACAAAACAAAACAAAACAAAACAAAACAAAACAAAACAAAAAATAAAATAAAATAAAATAAAATAAAATAAAATAATAAAATAAATAAATAAATACATGGGGGGTGGGGGTAAATTTATACTAGCGCGAAATAAAAAAGACCTGGAATTTGAAACAAGCTATTGTTAGGTAAAAGGTGGAGGACAAGGTGGAATTTAGTTCAGTCAGTAGAGCACTCGCCTGTAGACCCATTCTTTAATTGTTTCTTTTCCTCCAGTCCCAACCAGTGCTTGGTGACGGGTATATCAAAGACTGGTGTGTGCTGTGGTAAAGTGTACATAAAAGAATCCCTTTCTAAAGAAAAAAATGTTGTGTGTTTTCTTTAAGACTGTAATTCAGAATGTTATATAACAGAAGATAATTAATAAATCAATTTCTTGCCCACTGAACAGGGTTATCCAGCTTTTGCACAGTGGTAGAAAAATCTGTCTGAGCCTAGGGCTAGATAAATCTGTCTGAGCCTAGGGCTAGATAAATCTGTCTGAGCCTAGGGCTAGAAAAATCTGTCTGAGCCTAGGGCTAGAAAAATCTGTCTGAGCCTAGGGCTAGATAAATCTGTCTGACCCTAGGGCTAGATAAATCTGTCTGACCCTAGGGCTAGAAAAATCTGTCTGACCCGAGGGCTAGATAAATCTGTCTGAGCCTAGGGCTAGATAAATCTGTCTGACCCTAGGGCTAGATAAATCTGTCTGACCCTAGGGCTAGATAAATCTGTCTGACCCGAGGGCTAGATAAATCTGTCTGAGCCTAGGGCTAGATAAATCTGTCTGAGCCTAGGGCTAGATAAATCTGTCTGAGCCTAGGGCTAGATAAATCTGTCTGACCCTAGGGCTAGATAAATCTGTCTGAGGGACCCGAGGGCTAGACAATTTCTACGTATGCGTGATGTCATAACTCATGTTTTATGACGATTGACGTCATAACTCATGTTTTTCAGAATTCTGTTTGCCATTTAATGTTGTATCATTGTTTAAAAAATATTTAAACACATTAATATTTTCAACTTTATATTTATTGATAAGTTGTTACATTTTTATGTCGTTGCATAATGTGGACTATATTTTTCCGAGTATGATTAAAGGAGTATTTAGGTAAAATGTTTATGAATCGTTCTACAATAAACAAACCATAGCTTATAAAATTAATGTTTTGTTACTGTAAGAAAATGGGCAAGAAAAAGAATTAATCACCGTTATAGATATAGATAAAGCAATTCCAACCCATGGGACACAATGTTTTTGTCCCTCGGGTTGGAATTGCCTTATCTATACCTCACAACAGTGACAGATTCTATTAATACACTAGAGGTGTATTTAAAACAAACTTTCAACTTTGATACTTGGCTGGAAGACACCTGAATTAATACTCGATTTATTTGGGCTTTAAAGAGAAGAAATCCACTACTGTCACACAGGATTTTGACCTAACAGTTTTGGGGAACTAGTTAGGATGGACCGGCCTCGGCGCGTTGTGGCAGGCCATCGGTCTACAGGCTGGTAGGTACTGGGTTCGGATCCCAGTCGAGGCATGGGATTTTTAATCCAGATACCGACTCCAAACCCTGAGTGAGTGCTCTGCAAGGCTCAATGGGTAGGTGTAAACCACTTGCACTGACCAGTGATCCATAACTGGTTCAACAAAGGCCATGGTTTGTGCTATCCTGCCTGTGGGAAGCACAAATAAAAGATCCCTTGCTGCTAATCGGAAGAGTAGCCCATGCAGTGGCGACAGCGGGTTTCCTCTCAAAATCTGTGTGGTCCTTAACCATATGTCTGACTCCATGTAACCGTAAATAAAATGTGTTGAGTACATCGTTAAATAAAACATTTTTTTCTTTTTTCTAGTTAGGATGGGAAAAAAACTTTACTGATCTAGTAAGGGCAATCAGTTCTTGAAGCCATCACTCCTCAAGTGTGCACTCTACCACTGAGCTACATCGAGCCACCTCCCCATTGTGATATATATAACAAGCATTCTAAGAATATTGGTGAAGAAATACATGTCCCTTACCAGGCCCAACACATTTTTGTATTTCCTACATTCAAGGGCCACAACTCTGTCAAAACCGGGTAATTCGCTATGAAAAAACTTGATCTGTAACAGAACATGATAAATCTATACACAAATTTCCAGCTGTATACTTTAAAACATTGCAAAATAAATCCGAAAAACAAAGTTTCTTATCTCCTAAGTTCAAGGGCCACAACTCTGTCTGTCAAACTTGACAGACAGTTTGACAGACAGAGAGACAGAGAGACAGACAAACAGAAGGATGTAGATGAAACATATAGTCCCCTCCTGTTGGACAGGTAGGGGACTAATAAGATAAACAAAAAGCTACTAATGTGATGTACCTTCTGTTTTCTTCTCCAGGTAATCGATCAGAGATGCCAGTGGTTGGAAGACACCTGCACAAACGCTCGAATCACTGGCTGTGCTCACGTTATCTCTACCTTCTGAATTTGCTGAAAGAAACCCCCAAAGAATATTTACATACAGCAGGGCTCACACTGGAACAAATTGTGGTTAGCCATTTCTCTGATATTTAGAGTATTTTCTCAAAAATTATTAAAATGTTGTTAATTTAAAGAAACTTTTATTAGCTAAAGACTAAATGTTGTACCCACTGTGTATAAAAAAAGTAGCAATTGTCTAATTTGGTCATGGATAGGGTGAGCTGTGATAAGTATACAGGTGTGTCTGAGCATATTCCCAAATACATTACACTGCTGATCTGGAAAGTTTGTTTTGTTTAACGATACCACTAGAGCACATTGATTTATTAATCATTGGCTATTGGATGTCAAACATTTGGTCATTTTGACATATAGTCTTAGAGAGGAAACCCGCTATATTTTTCCATTAGTAGCAAGGCATCTTTTATATGCACCATCCCACAGACAGGATAGCACATGCCACAGCCTTTGATATTAAGAGTCATAGTGCACTAGCTAGAACGAGAAACAGCCCACCAGGCCCACTGATGCACTGCTGAGTTGGATTCATCTGGTTCTAACTTGTCTTCCTGCTTTGCAGTTTTCTAAAATTAGAAACCTTTCTCTTTCAAAATTAGAATATTCACTGTTGTACCTTTGGTGTGGTCTTGGCTGCCTATAGATGCTCAGTATGGTGTATTGATGTGACTGTTCAGTGTGTACAATAATTCTGACGATACTGCTTTTTTGTAGGTACTTTTAAAACTAGATCTTAATGAATAGAAAACGTCAGGAAGTTTGCCTGTTCAAAACACTTCGGATGACTAACATAACTTCAAAAACCAAAAAATAACAACAAAAACAACAACAACAACATAGAAAACCCTTCAAACAAACAAACCCCACAAAAAGAAAACACTGCTAATACTAAATACAATGAAACTTCTCAAAACCGGACCCTCTGTAAATTGGAATTCCCTCAAAACTGGATATTTTCCACGGTCCTTTTTCAAAAATCAGTAAAGAATTTAACCTCTCTAAACCGGATACCTCTTTATAACTGGACATTTTACTTGGTACCAAGAGTGTCCAGTTTAGATAGGTTTCACTGTACTCAGGGAGTACTGATTAGATCACTTGAATATCAACCTAGTATTCCATGTGCCATGAGCACCCACCTCTGTCTTTAACTGTCCATGTAGCATCTGACTTAGAAGAGGACTTTACTGCTGGTGTCGAAGTAGTTTCTGTTAGAAAACATTAAGTGAATATACAGTATATTAAATGACCTACCATACACTACAGGCGTGACACAGTGTAAAAAATAGTGGTACGGCTCATGGTGGCCAGACTCACCTTTCAAATTACTTAAGGACATTTTTACAGATATAACAAATATAACACACACACACACACTCACACACACACACACACACACACACACACACACACACACACACACAAGTGGTAAGGCCATGCTGTACCTCTTTGAAAAGTGGTATGGCCGTACCGTCTGTGCCGCCCTTGCACTATTCCATGAGAGATAATCAGAATTATTATACCGGTATGGGACATTAGGCTATTATGTGTAAAGAGGAAGTGAATGCAAAGTATAGTAAATAATCTTCCATTTAAAATTCAATTATGTTCCATTTAAAATGTTGGTATGGGTTTAGGAAAGTACAATCATGAACAGAAATGTATTAAATAAGTTATAATATACATGTATAAAACACTAAACACTAAACCTGTTTTACAATTTTTATAAACAATATAAATTATAAACCATTTTTCATTGATATAGAATATACAGTTTGTGAGTTAAATATGAAACTTTAAAGGGACTATCCTGAGTTTCCTGCATTGTAAGATGTTTCCGACTAATATATTTTTTTTAGCATCTAAAAATATATATAAATATATTATCTTGTTTAGAATATCAGTGTCTGTATATTCAATGTATTTCTGGTCGTCTTAAATTAATATTTGTAAGCAGCCCAAACTGAATTTTGTCTTCAAATAATTTCGTATGTATTAAAAACTTGGGACTGTCCCTTTAACATTGAGCTACATGCAATTTTAAGTTGATGTTGCCATAGCTTCTACCACTGAAAAAGTAAAATCTACATTCCGCCCTTTTAGAATGCGTTTCAATTAGTTGTTTTGTGTTTGTAGTACCTTAAACTGCATTTTTAGGTAAAGAAAATAGGTATCTCGAGTTCTAACTGGAGTCAATGACTTTTAATAGACGAATAACACAAACAATGGTTCTCACCAAGCAGGATCTCGGCCACCTGGTGATGTGCGAAATATCTCAAACACAGAGGGTGATTCCACAGCTTAAAGCATTCTTCTGCTGCAGTCTTCAGCAAACAAAAACACAGAAGCAAGGATTAAACTCATTTCGTTTAAGTTATTTTCTTGTTATATAACATTTTAATTTTTGTACAATTTATCAATAATCACATAAAAAAATTACTACTCATATACAGTGAAACCCCTCCAAACCGGACAACCTCGGGACCAACTAAAAAGTCCGGTTTTAAGAGGTATCCGATTTATAGAGGTTCTCTTGTGTACTGATATTTAAAAATGGGCCATGAAACACGTCCGGGTTTAAGGGAATTCCGGTTTACAGAGGGTCTGTTTTTGAGAGGTTTGACTGTACATTAAATTCTTCCAAAGTGAAAATCCATTCTTGGGCTTTGTGTTTTAAGGTTAGCAATCACTCGTACCAGCCATCACCCACGTAAAATGAATTTTAGGTGTGCTATCAACCACCCACCTACCTACCTAGCTAAAGCCTACCACACATGAGAGCTATCAGCTTAGCAAAAAGTCACTTGAGGCTTAAAAGTAATGCACACCTATAGAAATATGCTCATAATATAAAATGGGCTATAAATAAACCATCTGTTTGCCTAAAATGTTTAAGAAAGTCCCAACCCTTCTCCATTTTCAACCTGTTTAAGAAATTAGCCCTTTATTTGTAAGTTGGTCCACAACCTACTACAGTGAAACCTCTCAAAACCGGACCCTCTGTAAACCGGAATTCCCTCAAAAGTGGACGTTTTTCGTGGCCCCTATTTAAATATCTGTACAGAAGAGAACCTCTCTAAACCAGATACCTCTTAAAACTGGACTTTTTAGTTGGTTCCGAGGGTGTCCAGTTTAGAGGAATTTCACTGTATAAACAGTAAAAACCCCAAAACACCAAGAGTTTGCTAAAGGTTCAAAATACCAAGTGTTAATGATAATTGTGGTTGTTGTATTTTCTGTGACAAATGGTATAAAACAGATCATGGTGGCAAAACTTACTTTAGGTAGACGAGAGATGATTGCATACTTGAGTTTTACATTTTCACCATCATCACCATCATCAGGAACATCTGAATAACAAACATGTATAAGGTATTTACAGACAATTCCCTTGTGAGCAGTTAAATGGATTTATGTGCAATACCAATGCAGCTATCATGATAACAGGTTATTTTTTTCCCATCCAAACAAGTGCCTCAAAACGGGTGTGTATATATGAAAGGCTGTGGTATTGTAGTAGTGTTGGTATACAGTGATCCTACTGACAGTAGCTAGCGGGACTTGCCCTATTAGCTCAGTTGGTAGGGGGCAGGATGTATCCCAGTGGTAAAGTGTTCGCTTGATGCATGGTCAGTCTGGGATCAATCTCCGTCGGTGTGCCCATTGGGCTATTTCTTGCTCCAGCCAGTGCACCACAACTGGTATATCACAGGCCGTGGTATGTATTATCCTGTCTGTGGAATGGTCCATACAAAAGATCCCTTGCTGCTAATCGAAAATAGCCCATGGAGTGATGACAGCAGGTTTCCTCTCTCAATATATGTGTGGTCCTTAACCATATGTCCGACGCCATATAACCGTAAAATAAAATGTGTTGAGTGCATCGTTAAATAAAACATTTCCTTCCTTCCTCAGTTGGTAGAGTGCTGGACTCTCATACTGAGAGTCTGTAGTTCGAATCCCCTCAGTGGAGGTTGATTTATCTCTTACAGTATGTACAATCCTGACTGGGAAAGTGCATATAAAAGAACACTTGCTGGTAATGGAAAAGTGTAGCGGGTTTACTCCAGTCTACACATGTCGGAATATTTGAATGTTTGACATCCAATATCCAATGATTAATTAATCAATGTGCTCTAGTGGTGAGATAAACAAAACAAACTTTAACTTTAAAACAGTTTCTTACACTGAGAATGACTGTTTAACAATAAAAAATATATCAGCTTCTGGATGTTAAATAAAGACAAATATGAAATGCTTAATTAAAAAATTTGTTTGATTATGTAACCGTAACAAGATTAATTAAAAGTATTTTGTAAGGTGTCACCTGTTAGAAGCTGAGAAATAAAATCTCCTGTTAGCTCCAAAACTCCATGATCAACGTACTGAAGGAACAAGCTAGAGAAAAACAAATTCAGTTATTAATTATCTTGGTTACTGACATATTTAAAGTGTAAAAAAAGATGATAATATACATTCAGATAATTTAGTCAATATAATATCCAAAATTACAAACTAAATGCAAAATGTTATTGGCTAATTATAACTACAAAGGGATTCAACTCTCATAGATTTGAGAAAGGAAATGGTTTATTTAACGACACACTCAACACATTTTATTTAGATTACGGTTATATGGCATCAGACATATGGTTAAAGACCACACAGATATAGAGAGAGAGGAATCCTGCTGTCGCCACTTCATGGGCTACTCTTTTCGCTTAGCAGCAAGGGATCTTTTATATGCATCATCACACAGACAGGATCGTACATACAACACTTTGTTACACCAGTTGTGGAGCACTGGCTGGAGTGAGAAATAGCCCAATGGGCCCACTGACGGGGATTGATCCCAAACTGACCGGGCATCAAGCGAGTGCTTTACCATTGGGCTACATCTCGCCCACTAGGATTTGGGATGCACATACATGTATAACCCAGTAACTGGCATTAAAAAAAGACCTTCTTTTACGGGTATTTGATGCCAAATATGTTTGTCTGCATGGTGAGTGAATCTGCAGATTTCAAATAATGTCTCATTTTTATTCAAAAAGTAAAATACAGTCATTCATAGCCATGTCAGTGAATATGCATATGTGAAATTTCACCTGTGAACAGTTGTAAATATCCCTAGTTAACAAATGTTAAAGGAAAAATCAGTTGAACACAAAATTTTGCACCGAACAATACATTTATTACTAAGTTAATGAATAGGTAACAATAGATATAATTTGTTTTATCAATATTGCTATGTTAAAATGCTATTCTATAACCTGATGCAACTGAAAAACAAGGAATAAGGGAGATAATCTTACTTCAGCTGCATACAGCGAAATCCCAGAGCTGTAAAATATGTCCGAAAACCTGAAAAACAAAATACTCATCACTGTAAAACCAGTTTAGAAATTACTGCGATACTATCCATCTACTTGAAAGATACAGCATATTTAATTACAGATTTACAATAAATGAGACATTTAATTCCAAAACATTCTTGTTTAAAGAAAGCATTCAACAATTAAGAAGTGGGGAAAGGGATATTATGTGTTATGGGATGCATTACAAAACGTTATGGGAAAGAGAGAAGGGTGGTGTTTTTCAAACGATAAACAGTTTCAAAACAATGTGTAATATTTATTCATTACGATACTCATTATTATTAAATTTGTATCTGTAAACAAAGAAAAAAAACACCCAACAAGAATACAAATAGAAATTCCAAAATTTAAATTATATCACAGAAAATTACATGGAAGGAGCAGGGCTCACACTGGAACAAATTTCGGTGTAGCCAATTTTCATAAATGTAGAGTATTTCCTTGAAAATCATTAAAATGTGGCTAATTTGAGAAATATTTTATTAGCCAAAGTCTATTTTTTTTTAGCAATTTTGTATAAAAATTAGCAATCAGCTAATTTGGCAATGAACCCCCTCACTGAAGCAAATGGTTCACTTTCAGAACTAAAACATACAGGTTTATTATACATATGGAGTTTCTGGTGGTGAAAAAACTAAATAGAAAAAAGGGTCCACTTGGTTCATATTTGAACCCCCCCCAGGTCCAGATCATGCTACGCCCCTGGTGAAGGAGTTTAAAAAGTCCAGATTTTGCATCACATAATTCTTAAATGGCCCCCACAGTGTAAATTTGTCTGTTTTATTTACGTTGACGTGTCCATATGTATATCCATTCACTTTATTTACCTGAAGGCAGGGGAAAAGACTTTTCTGTGACTGTAAGATAGAATCTCTCAAGGAGCTGAAACAGTTCATATTCCTCATCAGACCCAGGCTCACTTCTATAAACATAGTAAACAGATTTTTATATTTCATTTTTGAATGTCATTAACTAGGTGCGTTTTTTTAAATTATTAAATTTTTTCAATTAGACTCAAAGATAAAACAGGGGTGGGAATTGGTGAACTGTAAAAAACAGGAAATCTAGAGGGTCCATGAAATTCTTGAAATCCTAGGTTAAAATCTGTGCCATCTGACACATTTAAGAAGAATGGACGATTAAAATGCAAGGAAACACAATGTTCCATGAGAGGAAAACAGCTGATCCGAGGAGAATTCCCACCCCTGATAAAAAGGAAAATATTGTCAATTTAATAAAAACACAAAACACAATGGAAAACCATTGTTATTTCAGTGGTTGTGAGGATGGGTGAAATGCAATGTGACAGATGTCCGGTTACAGTATTAAAAATATTGTTTTTATGTAAATTCCATGTAAGTGGCAGCATTTCACATACATGTAAGTACTGTGATCAATTACCGTAAAATGTTTATAGAGAGGTTATGAATAATGGTTAAAAACAATGATCAGCAGGGGCGCTGCAGACAGTATGGCCATGGTCGTACCACTTTTGTGTGTGTGGGTGGGTTATATTTGCTATATCTGTGAAAATGTCCTTACAAGTAATTCGAAAGGTGAGTCTGGCAACCATGAGCCGTACCACTATTTTTTACACTGTGCAGCCCCTGATCAGTTATAAATACATTATAAATATAAGCTATAAATAATTATAATGATAAACAAGCAAGTCATCTATAGTGATAAGTAAATTTTATAAATAACAATAAGTCACATATAATTCTGGGAACACTCACAAGTCTGGCATGGATTCCTCAGGTGTAAATCCTGCAACACTCCACAGTATGTGACACAGCTGTCGAGACTGCTGCACCTGTTGACACACAGTAACTAGATGTTTAATAAATGAGGAACAGTCTATTTCTGAGGACTCTGATTCTAACACCTGCTTTACAGTCCTACCAGCAAATAGCACCACAATGTGGAGTCTGGTTTAATGTTTTATAATAGGGAATATAATAAATAAGGAACAATCTATTTCTGAGGACTCTGATTCTAACACCTGCTTTACAGTCCTACCAGCAAATAGCACCACAATGTGGAGTCTGGTTGAATATTTTATAATAGGGAATATAATAAATAAGGAACAGTCTATTTCTGAGGACCTTGATTCTAACCCTGCTTTACAATCCTACTGGCTATAGCACCACAATGTGGAGTCTGGTTTAATATTTCATAATTGGGAATACCTTCTATATTTGAAATTTTAAGTATGAACTAACAAAAAAAAAGAGTAAAGAATTGATGGTGGCCTTGTACAACACCACCTACCCTAGTGTTAAGTTATTCCCCTTGACTACACTGAACATCCCCATCCCAGTCCAAACATTAAGATGCCTGGCCCTGTTTTCAAAGATTAGTGGTGGTGTCTAATCATTTGAACAAGGGTCTTGTTGGACAGTACAAGAATTCTGACACTCAAAAAAAAGAAAGAATGAATGAATGTTTAACGACACCCCAGCACGCCTGACTCTCATTTGGTAAAATCAGTACGATACACAAGATTGTATAATAAGCTCTATGTCACCCACAAATGGAAAACTGTACTTGGTGAAGTGAGCCAAAAGAGCAATGCTCAACAAACTTAATTAAATGGAACATAACAATTTCAATATCCCATACAACTTGACAAATAAAATCATAAACAAGAACTGTTTCATATTTCACAGTAAAACTTGTTATGATTACCTGACAACTGACATACCATATTTCCTCTAATAAGAAAGAAAGAAAGAAATGTTTTATTTAACGACACACTCAACACATTTTATTTATGGTTATATGGCGTCAGACATATGGTTAAGAACCACACAGATTTGGAGAGGAAACCCGCTGTTGCCACTACATGGGCTACTCTTTCCGATTAGCAGCAAGGGATCTTTTATATACACCATCCCACAGAATAATAATAAGAAGCCGGGCACTTATTCATTTCAAAATGGTAGCAGACCCAGCACTTATTGGAGACCTGGCCTTTATTTTTTTGAGACAGGAAGTGATAAAAAGGGACCCATCATTTTTAATTAAAAAAATTGATTGTTTTTTTTAATTATGCCAGGGAGTATTCAGTTTTCAGCTGTCTTACCCAGTATTCATTAGAGGCCCGACACGTATAAGAGGCCTGGTGTTTATTTTGTTGCAAAATGTTACAGACCCGGAGCTTATTGGAAACCGGCGCTTATTTGAGGCCCAGCGTTTATTAGAGGAAATATGGTACTCCTTGCTACATGAAGATGAACTAAAACCACCCCATACAACATAACAAATAAACAGGACACCATAAAACATGGGAGTTATCATTTACCTAACTTCTGACGTACTCCTTGTTACATGAAGTTGAACTAAAACACCCATACAACTTAACACATACACAGGACACCATAAAACATGGGAGTTATGATTACCTGACAACTGACATACTCCTTGTTACATGAAGTTGAACTAAAACACCCATACAAATTAACCCTTATCCTGCCGCATTCTTTTTGCTAAATTTAAAGAATTTTCACCTGTTCTACATTTCTAGTAATTTTATTAAAATTCATGGGCATTTTAACATGAAATTACACCCATATATACTATAATGATCCACCTACGTAATGATAGCATTTTGTAGATGGTTATTTTATTTATGTTACCATGGCAACAGCTGCAAATTTCAATATACAATATTTTCATTAATAATTAAGAAAACATGAATAAAAGACTACTATTTTTCTTTTAATTTAAGTGTATGCTGTGATTTATTAAGCATAGTGATTGATTTAAAGAAAAAATTAAGCAGACTGCCATTTTTTTCCGAATAATAGGGTGCAATGCACATACTGTCATCAACACTTTTTTGTACATAATGAGCATAATGTCCAACATTAACTATTATACATTTTTAGTAATATTATTAAAATCAGTTGACATTTCAGCATGAAATTACACACATATATACTAAGAATATCCATCTACGTAACGCTAACATTTTATAGTCAGTTATATTATTTATGTTACCATGGCAACAGCTGCAAATTTCAATATACCATATTTTCATTAATAATTATGAAAACTTTAATTAAAAACTAATATTTTTCTTTTAATTTAAGTCTATGCTGTGATTTATTAACCACACTGCTTGATGTAAAGAAAAAATTAAGTTGACAACCGCGTTTGTTCTGAAAAATAGTGTCAGATGCGCATTCGGCTATCAATACATTTTTGTAAATTATGAACATAATTTCCAACATTAACTATTATACATTTCTGGTAATATTATTAAAATCAGTTGACATTTCAGCATGAAATTACACATATATATACTAAGAATATCAACCTATGTAATGCTAACATTTTATAGTCAGTTATATTATTTATGTTACCATGGCAACACCTGCAAATTTCAATATGCCATATTTTCATTAATAATTATGAAAACTTTAAATAAAAACTAATTTAAAAAAAATGTTTAAGTCTATGCTGTGATTTATTAACCATACTGCTTGATGTAAAGAAAAACTTAAGTCGACAACCGCGGTTTGTCTGAAAAATAGGGTCAGATGCGCATTCGGCTATCATCACATTTTTGTAAATTATGAACATAATTTCCGAAATTAACTATTATACATTTCTGGTAATATTATTAAAATCAGTTGACATTTCAGCATGAAATTACACATATATATATACTAAGAATATTCACCTACGTAACGCTAACATTTTATAGTCAGTTATATTATTTATGTTACCATGGCAACACCTGCAAATTTCAATATGCCATATTTTCATTAATAATTATGAAAAATTTAATTAAAAACTTTTTTAATTTATTTGATTTAAGTCTATGCTGTGATTTATTAACCATACTGCTTGATGTAAAGAAAAAATTAAGTCGACAACCACGTTTTTTCTGAAAAACTGGCTCAGATGCGCATTCGGCTATCAACGCATTTTTTGTAAATTATGAACATAATTTTCAACATTAACTATTATACATTTCTGGTAATATTATTTAAATCAGTTGACATTTCAGCATGAAATTATACACATGTATACTAAGAATATCCACCTACATAACACTAACATTTTATAGTCAGTTATATTATTTATGTTACCATGGCAACAGCTGCAACTTTCAATATACCATTTTATTAATAATTATAAAAACTTTAATTTAAAATTAATATTTTGCTTTTAATTTAAGTCTATGGTGTGATCTATTAACCATACTACTCGATTTAGAAAAAGAATTAAGTAGACAGCCAATTTTGTTTTTGAATAATAGGGTCAAATGCACATACTTTTTTTTTTTTTTTTTTTTTTAGTATACATATTTTTAGTGTCTATGTAATGTTGGACACAATTTCCACAAGTTACAAAAATGAATTGATGGTAGTATGTGCAAAAAAAAAAAAAAAAAAAAAAAAAAAAAAAAAAAAAATAATAATAAGCTCCCAGCTGTTTACAAGAGAAGTGTGAAAATTGTGAATTATGTTACCAAGGTAACCAATGCATAACAGAAAACTAATTTCTAAAAAAATATCATTTTCAAGGACTGAGAAAAAACAATAATGCATAGTGACATAATTGTACTATGCCTGTAGAAAAGATATATGAAGCTTATTAATTCTGTTACCATGGTAACCAGTTCAAAACTATATGTTACCATGGTACCCAGATTGAAACTGTTACCATGGTAACCAATGCAAACTATGTTACCATGGTAAGGTGTGTAAAACTGGAAACTATTTGCTGTGTGCATACAACTTTTGGGTCATAAGGTCAAAAGTAAAGGACACCAGTAATCAATAATTTGAGGGTACTTGGAAACTCCAGATCATAACTGCCGCTACTAGGTGGCTATGGGGTTTGGAATCTTTTGAAATTGGACACTGCATTTCATGTACAAACTTTAAGCAGCAGCTATCTTACTATAATCGTTCTAAAAATTATTAAAACGTATCCATTCATTCCCACGATTTTAGGGTACATAATTTTACCCTTCATACCCTCTGGCAGAAACCCTGGACACTAATATTAGAATAATAGAAATAGTAAAAAGTATTTTATGCATTTAAGTAATTTATTGTGACACAAGATACTTGCATTAGTGCTTCACACGGTCACAATTGTAAAAAAAAAAGAAGTAAAATGTCCATTCACCTAAAAAATATTTTAAACCCAAAGAAACAAACATCAACATGTGAGCCCTAATTAAATATGTACCGTATACATAATGTGTATCAAGTGTTGAACACTTATGCATGATACAAAATAGATCTAAATGGTCATCTGAGTAAATTGCTGACCACAACTACCTTGGGGGATTAAAATGACCAAATTTATGGTTTTGGGTTTTCCAAATAAATTTGGTTGGAAATGGTCTAGTATTTCTGAAGACATAATAGTTTAAATGTATTTGTCTATATGATAGATGGTTTAATGAATTTGTCTCCTACCTGAGGGGAGGGGGGACAGGGGACACAACATTAACGAAATTCGCAAAATTTATATTTTTATGGTATTTCTGGACACGACAATTGGCTTAATTTTCCCCTATCTGTGCCCCACCCTTAGGAGAGGGGTATAATGACCAAATTCACAAGGAAATGGGTCACGGATATGCAATTTCTATGTAACTATTGTGAACTCCATCCTCACCAAGGGGACATTCACAAGTTACATGTATATACACTGGTCATCTATTTGCCTTTATATATTATTTGAATACTATCCAGGTATAGCATTTCAGGCAAATGAGCTGGCCTAAAACCTTTTCACAATGTATTTCCATCATTTTACTCTGACACAATATTAGTTGTAATCCATGTAAAAATATGTAGTGATTCATTTGCAACACTATATATATATATATATAGCTGTTCAGGGCTGTAACTAGGATTTAAACAATGAACCAATGAGCATGGAAGGTGCAAGACACCATTTTGCAGTCATTTCTGGGAGGTTACATACTTAAAACATCAGTATCAATAAACTATTTTTCTATTATTTTAACAACACCCCCCCCCCCCCCCCCCCTCCCAAATGCATTCCTCCCACGCCAGGGGCGGGATGCAGCCCAGTGGTAAAGCGCAGTTGGTTTGGGATTGATTCCCATCGGTGGGCTAACTGGGCTATTTCTCGTTCCAGCCAGTGCTCCATGACTGGTATATCAAAGGCCATGGTATGTACTATCCTGTCTTTGGGATGGTGTATATAAAAGATGCCTTGCTACTAATGGAAAATGTAGGGGGTTTTCTCTCTAAGACTACTAGTATGTCAAAATTACCAAATGTTTGACATCCAATAGCTGATGATTAATAAATCAGTGTGCTCTAGTGGTGTCGCTAAATAAAAAATAAAACACATACACCATTGCCTCTAGCCGTTAGCTGAGGCCCTGCTGTTTGGCAGTAAAGCTAATATGAATAATTGGTGTTATCCAGATTCAGGGATTTTCGTTCAACTCTGGCAGAAATCTGCCTGCAACCCCAACAAAAATGAGAGCCCGTACGCTTAGGCCTATGCCCAGGGCCGTAACTAGCATTTTTTGTTTGGGGGCGAGGGGGGGGGGGGGGGGGGGCAGCAACTGAGTAGTTAATAGTCTAAAACTCCTTAAACGGTTAAGAAGAGAATTTTCTATAATGCTTTCCGGATTTTTTTTGCGATTTTTCTTTGATATAGGATATAGGACAATATAGGATCGTTTTATGATTTGTGATTATTACATCCTGAATTCAACATTTTATTTGCATTAAATAATTTGTTTAACGATTTTTGAGACAAAAGCAATGTTTCGGGTCGTGGCCTACACAACAGTATCCGCCCTGCTAAAGTACATGGAATGTTTTTCTTTTTAATTATTTAAAAAAAACAAAAACAATTATCACCATATTTTTATAACTGATGTACTCCTTGTTACATGAAGTTGAATAAAGACACCATAAAACATGGGAGTTATGATTACCTGACAACTGATGTACTCCTTGTTACATGAAGTTGAACTAAGACACTATAAAACATGGGAGTTATGATTACCTGACAACTGACGTACTCCTTGGCCACATTCTGAGCTTTTACTCTGGAATCCTTCTTAAGGTGATGAGTCAGGTGGCCTGTCAACATCTGCTCTGTCTGAAATAAACTTTCTTTAATAAATAATTTTTTTTTAAATAAAACATTATATTGTGGGTCGTGAGTATATACACAAATTACTTTCCACCGAGGTGATCAATTCTGGACAACCCTCATGTCTTCACAATATATAATCAGAACGAGAAAACTATTATCTTGATCAAAATTGTATCTCCACACAAGACAGAGTCGAAAGGGCACTGGCAAGATTGTGATTGTTTTCATGAATCACTATCAGAAGGCCTGCCAGTCCTCAGGACAATATAAATCCATACGTTGTCTTTAAGAAGACTGCCACCCACAAGACTAGTCTGACATTCCCAAACATACACCAGAGCTCAATGGACAGACATAGAGAAAGAGAGAGAGAGAGAGAGAGAGAGAGAGAGAGAGAGAGAGAGAGAGAGAGAGAGAGAGAGAGAGAGAGAGAGAGAGAGAGAGAGAGGGGAGGGGAGGGAGGGAGGAAGGGGAGGGAGGGAAGGAGAGGGAAGGAGAGAACGAGACAGAGAAGAGAGAGAGAAAGAGAGAGAGAGAAAGAAAGAGAGAAAACTGTGATAGCATACTCTTATGAATTGCTATCGAAATAGTGATATCTGGTGTTTGCGAAACATGAACATATCACACCCCACCAGTGGCATAAGTCATGAGTACTGCCATCACAGCCATTAAGTCCACTGCTTCTATCTAAAACAATACAAACTATGAGCAATAATAGTGAATGATGTTGTGTTAACCAAATTTTAGTACATACGAGTGATAGCAATATGTTAAATGCTGTGTTGTCTTCTCCAAGTCCCCCCTTTAGGAAACCTGGAACGGCCCCTAACACGGTGTCAGCACGACTCTGTCTTCCAGGAAAACTGTCGGCAACAGTCAATGTGGATTCCCTGAAAACAAGGAGGAAAATAAAATTGGAATAGAGATGGCACAGCACAATGTTTAGATGGAGGATATATAATACAGGGGTTATAGAATATGGCAGCCCGAAGCCAGGACACGAACAAATATCTAGCCTAAACACATAAACTCCTCTGATTAGAAAATTAACAAGTCACTTTATTTGTACCTTTTGAGGATTTAGCTCAGTGGGCAGAGTGCTCACCTAAGGTTTTTGGGTCTTTGGATTGAACCTCCTCGGTGGACTACTTCACTGATTGTTTTTTCCCTATTCCAACCAGTGCCCCATGACTGGTATATTGCCGGTAATGGAAAAATGTAGCGGGTAGCCTCTATAGACTATGTGCCATAATGACCAAATGTCTGTTATCCAATAGCCAATGATTAATAAATCAATATGCTCTTAGACTAGTGGTGTTGTTATATAAAACAAACTTTAACTTCAGCTGACCGTTTTGGAAAAAAACTATAACATTTGATGAACATTGAAGAATACTGTTTAACAACACCTCTGCACATTTTGAACAACGGCTGGTTTAAAAAAAAATTATTTCAACATTTATTGAGAGAAAGAGGAAACTCACTTCTGCCATATACATGTAGGTTACTCCTACCAAAATCAGCAAGGGATATTTTTTATAAGCACTTTTCCATAGGCAAGAGAGTACATACCATGGCCTTGAGTCCACCAAGGGATATTCATCTTACAACCCTTCACATCTCTACCCGACCATTAATATAAAACAATTTGTGCTATGAAAAAAAGGAAGACTAATTAAACTGTAAAATGGCTACCCAAACACAGACCTGTTACATGATCCTGCTGTCACATGTCCCAAGAATGACTGTTCCTTGCTGACATATTCCCAGGATAACTAAAAGAAAAATCCAATTTCAAACAATGCAAATATTATATATGTGTACATGTTTTGTGTGTGTGTGTATGGATATGTGTTGTGTGTGTGTGTGTGTGTGTGTGTAAGAGAGGTGTTTGTGTGTTTGTTTGTGTGTGTGTATGTGTGTGTGCACGTGAGCATGCATGTGTTCTAGTGTGGAGATCAAACATGCAAGTGTGTGTGTGTGAGCGCTTTTTTACTTATAATTGTTTTTAATATTTAAACTAAAGGAAAAGAATGTTCATTTTATGACACATTGGTAATTGTGATCCTTACTAAGAAATAAAAGTAGATAAAATATGAAATTAATAAATAGCAATATAGCACAACCCTGGAAATAAAGAAATTGGCCACAAAAAAGAGGAGTTTAATATATCAGTACTGCAATAAATGATTAATTAATTAAGAAAACTGACACAGAAAATTGAAAGTTCCATGGCAAAATAAATGCTGTGGATAAAAATAAAAAACCACCTCAACAATGTCCACAGCACAGCAAATTGCTGTGGTTAAATGCCATACTTATTATTTTGATCTTTCAAGCTATAACACCCAAAGATAACCTAACGAGTGGTTAGAATGCCTTTAGTCTTATTCAACTTACTAGAGGCAAGATGTAGCCCAGTGGTAAAGTGACTGCTTGATGCGCGGTCGGTTTTGGGATCGATCCCTGTCGGTGAGCCCATTGGGCCATTTCTCGTTTCAGCCAGTGCACCACAACTGGTATATCAAAGGCTGTGGTATGTGCTATCCTGTCTGTGGGATGTGCATACAAAAGATCCCTTGCTACTAATGGAACAATGTAGCGGGTTTCTTCTCTAAGACTATATGTCAAAATTATATGTTTGACATCCAGTAGCTGATGATTAATAATCAATGTGCTCTAGTGTTGTCGTTAAACAAAAACAAACTTTAATTTATTAAACTTATTGTGCTAGCACAACAAATATGCTATACAACCTGAAGCAGCTCCTCCACTGCAGAATTGTCTTCCCGTATCTGCGTATGGGCAGACCATCTAAATTTAAAAGAATAATATCTGCTTTCCATAAGAATTATAAAAAGAATACAAACCCTTCTTTTTTCATTCCTAATATGCTGTGTGTATGTTCCTTTGACCTTGTCTTGCAAGAAGCGTTTTGGAGCATCGATTTGTTTGAGACGCAAGTGTTTTCGAAGAATATCCCAAATGTCTTCGTGTTTCCTCGACATTCTGTCCCTAGCTGTCTTTGTGCTGAAGTTAATACTACCAAGAGCTGTGTAGGACAACCGAGCAAACAAAACACCTGCAGAATCCTGGGAAAACAACCACACCATCATTTTTTAAAGGGAATGTCCTGGTAATAAACTTTATAGCTAAAATTTCAAACTTTCAAATTAAAGCACTGCAGAAAAGAGAAAGTAAGGAAGGAAGTGTTTTATTTAATGACGCACTCAACACATTTTATTTACGGTTATATGGCATCAGACATATGGTTAAGAACCACACAGATATTAAGGGAAGAAACCTGCTGTCGCCACTTCATGGGCTACTCTTTTCGATTAGCAGCAAGGGATCTTTTATATGCACCATCCCACAGACAGGGTAGTACATACCATGGCCTTTGATATACCAGTCGTGGTGCACTGGCTGGAAAGAGAAAAAAGAGAAAGTAATGATAAAGTAATGATTTAAATGTAGGGATTCATTCACATCCTGAACTCATCCCTCTTGATGAATATTATGAATATTTATCTTTTCAATCTTGAAGAAAAGAACAAGATCAAACATACACAAAAATATAAAGTTTAATTAATCAGAAAAGTATTCATGCTAGAAATACCATTATCAAGAAAAACGTTCCTTTTGGAGAATGAATAATTCATCGACTTACTTTGACAAACTGTCCACGAAAAGTATCCACAGATGTAAACGGTAACAGACGAAGAACTTCTCGTCCGAGCTGACGTTTCATGCTGCTGTAGGTTGTTGCTAATAATAATTAAAACATTTTTAAATATAGTTTGAAAAGAGTATTAATAGTGTACAAAAAGCCAAATAATAATAATCTGTAACCACACATACACACAATCCAAGTCTCTTAGACTTGGCACTTGACAAATTCATCAGTTGTGAATTTTAAAAATAAATATAATGACAAATTTGTTTTTTAATTCGTTAAAATATTTTCATGTAATAACTGATATTTTGTTAGAAAATAACTGGGCTTCTGCAATTTTAAAAATATAATAGATGATTTGGTGAAATGTCCTGCTCACCCAGAGCTAGAACAAGAACAATCCTGGCAAGTAACCATGGCAACTGGCAATGCTGTGGAGATTACTGCAGTATTTTCAGGGTTTTTTAGGCATTTATTTTGTTCGTAATTAGTTTTTCTTTGTTATTGAAATAAAATTATACATGTACTTTGTGAATTGAAAAAAAAAAATTTCAAAATAAAATTAGCATAGAACAGAGAAATTAAAATTAATTTTTTAAAAATGTATCTCTTAACAGCACTTAATTATGTTTGTAGTATTTTATTCAATCATTTGAATTTGAACTACATCATCATATAGACAAAGAATTTGCTGGTATATATTTTAATGGATATACAGTGAAGATTTTCTATGTACTGTAAATTTAAACCCCTCAATACAACATCAGAATTCCCCATAAGCCAGATGTTTTTTTTTTAACAATCCCTTTTTAAATATTGGTATAGCACAAAACCTCTCTACACCAGATACCCCTTAAAACCAGGCTAGTGATTTTCGAAGCTATCTTAGCGCTACAAAATTGTAAAGCCATCATAGGCTGTGACGTCACTACAGCCCACACCATAGTGATGTCACAGCCTACGATGGCTATACTATTTTGTAGTGCTAAGATAGCTTTGAAAATATGGGCCCGACTTTTCAGGGTCGTACCCTTGGGGGGACAAGGGAAGGGGCAGTTGCCCCCCTGAGAATCTCTCTCTTTTTTTTTTACTCCAGAAAATAACATACACATCTAAGGGTTTAACTTGTATAGTGTTTCATTGGTTTATAAAAAGTAGTGCCCCCCCCCCCCCCCCCCCCCCCAGGATTTTGATCAGGGTACAGCCCTGCTTTTTAACTTCGTCCCACAGGTGTCCAGTTTAGAGGGGTTTTATTGTATTTTATAATTTTTACAATGGATTCTTGAGTAAACACCATTTATGCTAAATGGTAATACATTATAATTTTGATATTCTGGAGTTAAATTATGCAAAGATTATAAGTGGGATCAATTATTATATAGTTATTTATGACAAATACATGTGAAAACAGCATCATTTGACACCTGCAAGTTTGAGAAATCACTTACAACAGAGATACATATACTTACTATATACATGAAGAAGAAGATGCTTTATTGTACAACAGTGGCCTTTGTCTATTGTACATATTACATACATATATATATATATACACATACATACATACATACATACATACATACATACATATATATATATGTATCACTGTATATATATATAGAAATGCAACCAAGATGTTGTTGCAGCGATTGCATGCTTTGTGCAAAAAACAAAATATTCGGGAGAAATGCTGTCCAGTGTTCACCATAAAAGGCCAGACATTCAGTCGCAAATCATTGCCACTCTGTGCAGCCTTCAGATGTCCAAAAGTTAGAAAAAACACCATTAGTGAACTGTTTGATGTAGTTTCGTCATGCCACACCTCAGTGAAAATGACAGATGGCGAGTCATAGGGATGCTTGAATCTGGGACCTCGCAACATGACGTCGCATATCAATTCAACATTCACAGAAACACCTTATGGCACTTATGGCAATGATATCAACAAAACAACCAGGTCAGGGACCGTCCCCGTAGCGGCTGACCACCTATGACAACCCCTTGCTAAGACACATGGATCCGAACCACGCATCTGCGAAACAGATCTGTAATAGCATTCCCAGGAACTTTCTCCAGCATTTAGTGGCCTCAATGAGACGACGGTGCCATGCCTGTATCAATGCCAAGGTGGACACACTGACTGTGTGAACTTCACTCTGGACCCCCTCTAGTGATGTGGCTCATTTGCATATGGCAGGTGCGTCCTTTTCATGGACTATTGCTCGTTTCCATACCTTCGGACATTTTTCTTTCCATGTTATAACGTTTCATACATGGCAGTAAAAACTCATCATCAATTACCTTTGTATTTTGTGAGTCACAACGACTTTTGCCTTTTAGTATATATATATATATATATATATATATATATATATATATATATATATATATATATATATATATATATATATATCTATATATCTATATATAGCTATCTAGCTATCTAGCTATCTATATATACTAATTTTACAATATACTATACTATAATACTATATACTTGACAGTACTTACTAATGAGAAACTCGACTAATGCTGTGGGTATTTCTGGATTTGTCGCATCCTGACATATGTCAGCAAAAACCTGTAATACATCCATGATAGAAATCACATAAACAAAATTTAGCTAGAGAAAAAACCCAGAGTTAAAGTTTGTTTTGTATAACAACACCACTAGAGGACATTGATGTATTTATCATCCGCTATTGGATATCAAACATTTGGTAATTCTGATATATAGTCTTAAGTAGCAAGGGATTTTTTATATGCACCCTTCCACAGACAGGACAGCACATACGATGGCCTATGTCTATTGTGCATTGGCTGGAATGAGAAATAGCCCAATGGACCCACTAATGGGGATTTAATTACAGAATGTAACAGTTCACCACAAAACTGATTAGTAGTTCACTGATTTTAAAGTTGAATAATTAAAACATATATTCTGCCATCCCCCTCCCTAAATCCACCCCTACAAACCTTTTTCAAAGTGAACAGGTCCTTGCTTTTCAGCAGTAAGTAATGGAAGAGAGCCTGCCGCGTCGATGAGTAGGCCGTTCGGAAACACTGGAACAAGTCGTCGAGAGAGACGGACAACCGCCACACACAACCACTGTGGTAGTCATAGAGACAGATGCCTGTAACAGATGTAACCATGGTAATTAACATTTACAGAAATGGTTCACATTTATGAACATTTTTAAGAGTAAACAAACTGTATGCTGAGGGAAGGGAGGGGAAAGGATGTTAATGCCACCATAAACTTTTAACCACCCAAAATGTATACCCTAAATGTGTGAATTTCGATATGTTATTCATTCTATAGTCATACATTTGACATTTGATAGTTTATGCATACTACATAAACATTGTGAAAAAGAAATATTTACTGAACAAAATTACTGTGATTTTTTTTTTATTACAGAAATAATTATGTGCTAGTCGCTAAAAATAGTTTCATGTCTGTGTGCACATCACAATTTTGTACTGTAATTATTTCATTTACAGTTTGATATTTGAGACGATAATAACAAAAACCTACTGGAACTAGAAATATCCTTGCAGAAGCCAGTACATGATGACAGGGTATGAATTGTGCGAGCATTTTCACTGATCACAGATGTGACAGGAATCTCCTCATCTGTCACCTCTTGGATAGAGACCGGTTGAGGTGATGTACACAGTGTATGTTCTTCAGATTCCTGGTAAAACAACATTCTTATGTTATGATTTTTGTAGTAATGACCTATAGGTAGTACTAAACCAAATAACTTTCGGCTGGGTCAAAATTCGAGGTGCACCCAACTTTTGATAGAGATGTGAACACCACAAGTCCTGTGATTGGTGATAAATGTGAGTGTTGGTTGTAAAAAAAAATAGTTTCATCTGGGTAAAAAAAAAATGCAATTTTATTTTATCTAGTACCATTGTGTCAAGTAGCCTTGTGCTTGAAACATGTATTGGGTACCTGTAAAAAAAAAGTACTAGAATTTTGTGTGGAACTAGGGTAGTCATAGACGCTACCCGTTATCTCAGAAATGAGCAGCTTGACCCACAATGTTTTCTGATTCACTTTAAGGGTGAGGGGTGGTAGTAATTATATCCATGGCGTTTATGTTGATTGATACGCTGCGGGTAGGAGTTTTTGCCACATATGTTACTATTGTCATCTATGGGATTTGATTTGGTAGTATACACCCTATAATGGACATGAATTGTAAAGTGGTGTTACTACTACTACTACTGCTGCTGCTGCTGCTGCTGCTGCTGCTGCTGCTACTGCTACTGCTACTGCTACTGCTACTGCTACTACTACTATTACTACTACTACTACTTCTTTAAATAAAGAAGGTAAGTTAATGAGATGAGTACAAAACTATTCTCCCCTGAGACCTTCTCTACAAATCAAATTAAACTACAATATATAATATAATAATTATTGTAATATAAACTATTCTACCCTGAGACCTTCTCTACAAATCAAATTAAACTACAATATATAATATAATAATTATTGTAATATAAACTATTCTCCCCTGAGACCTTCTCTACAAATCAAACTAAACTACAATATATAATATAATAATTATTGTAATATAAACTATTCTCCCCTGAGACCTTCTCTACAAATCAAATTAAACTACAATATATAATATAATAATTATTGTAATATAAACTATACAATAGTGTTCTTATGTTTGTTCATTTCATTTATATTTTCATGCTTGTAATCAATTAAGGTTCAAGCACATTGTTCTGGGCACACACCTAAGCTACGTGTTGTATATGGGCTGTCTGTTTATGGCAGTGAGTTAGTGGTTAGTTTTAAGTCAGAGAGCAGTCCGTGTAGTGGTCTTAACCCATTAAGCTGTTAAACTCGCTCTGGGTGGAATCTGGTATCAGGATGTGAACCCAGTATCTACCAGTCTGATGGCTTAACCAATACACCACTGAGGCCGGTTCTTATATTACAATTTTTGTAGTAATGACTTGTACTGGACTTGAACTGTAAAGTGGTGTTCTCAAATTACAATTTTTGTAGTAATGACTTGTACTGGACTTGAACTGTAAAGTGGTGTTCTCAAATTACAATTTTTGTAGTAATGACTTGTACTGGACTTGAACTGTAAAGTGGTGTTCTCAAATTACAATTTTTGTAGTAAAAACTCAAATCACATCTTTTTTGAGGGAAGATGTCAGGTTATATTATTCAGTGATGTTACACAAAGCTTGTCAATTTAAACAAACTTTGCGGAAAATTGTAAACACACTGTACATATTTCCATTAAAATGAAGAAAATATGAATGTATAAAATATACTTGTTTCTATGTAATAAAACAATTATTGTCCACATTTGGGGAAATATTAGTTTTTATGAACTAAATAAGTTCAACTGTTTAATACAGGTAAAAATATGGACTAAAATTTAAATCATTTGTAGATAAACTCTATTTAATATACCCCAATATTGAAGAACATTGAAAATCTAAACCTAAAATATTAAATTTATTTATTCCTTAGGGGAATATGCCTTTGTTTGAGGTCAGGTGAAGTAGAAAATAAAATAATTTGTTGGGGAACGTAACAAAGACCTTTCCACCAATTTAAGCCATCTACAATCTACATGTACATTATGCTAGCCATATGTAAGGTAAAATTGAACTAATTACCTACGGGTACTTAAAGAAAACGTACTTGGAACCTGACTGTTGCTGGTTTGTGATCCTTTTCCTCCACATCAGACGTGAAGCTGACTGGCAATGGGCCACAACTCTGGGCTGCTGGAGACAGAGTTACTTTACTTTTCAATGGCTTGTTCTCATCTAAAACACAATCGTTTTAATACATTTTTATTTTCATCACATTCCATGGGTTTCTAGAGTGTATATTTGTAATTTTGCCAGTAAAACTACAGGTACCTCCATTTACTGTAAAATCCTTCATTTATGTAGGCTTAAATAGTTTGTGGTTTTGCTATAAAAACAAGAAACCACATTTTGATGGGTACTTAAAATCATGAATTGAGAAAGGTAGTGTCATAAATTGTTATTGTATGTACCGGTATACATGCATTATATTTTTGTTGTGTTCTTAAATGTGTTGACTGCTCTAGGTAGTACTAAACCAAATAACTTCCAGCTGTGTCAAAGTTCGAGGTGCACCCAATTTTTGATAGAGTCCTGTGATGGGTGATAAATGTGAGTGTGATAAAAGTTTTATCTGGGCAAAAAATGTTTGCAATTTTATTTCATCTAGTACCACTGTGTCAAGTAGCCTTGTGCTTGAAACATGTATGAGGTACCTGTTAAAAAAAAGTACTCACATTTTGTACGGAATTACATGTAGGGTAGTCATAGATGCTACCCGTTATCTCAGAAATGAGCAGCTTGACCCCTAATTTTTTCTGAATCACTTTAAGGGTGAGGGGTTTTAGTATTTACATCCGTGCTGTTATGTCGATTGATATACAGCAGGTAGGAGTTTTAGCAACATACATGTGTATGTTACTATTGTCGTCTATGGGATTTGATTTGGTAGTATGCACCCTCTATTCCATTAATTATAGGAAAATTAAACCACCATGAACAAAATTTATTTCACAGTACTCTTTTAATGGAACTGTCAATCAAGTAAAGGTGATATGATGATATGGTTCATACTTGTTTTTATTATGCAATAAATTAATACATGTACTTACTATGCAACATGATGTGATGACACGGTTCATACTCAATACTGACATTCAACAGGTGAACGAAGAATCCAGGAAGAAGAACCATCAAATAGTCTCCTGATAAAATTCCAACGAGAATATGAATACAAAAATCATAAAAATGTTTCTTATTAAAACACTGTCCCTGGTTATTTACTAACTATATTGTATAAATATTTTCAGTTTTTACAAGATTATATTTTTGCCATGATGTCCATGAATTGATCACACATGGGAAGCAGGAAGCAACTGTTTTTGTAAACCTACTACAGTGAAATCTCTCAACACCGGACCCTCTGTAAACCAGAATTTCCTCATAACCGGACATTTTACAGAGTCCCTTTCTAAAAACCAGGACAGAACGTAACCTATCTAAACCAGATCCCTCTTGAAACTGAACATATGTATTGGTCCCAAGGGTGTGTGGTTAAGAGGGGTTTCACTGTACATATAAACAAGCATTCTGAGAGAACTGTTAAAGCAAATACAGGTCCTCTACCGGGACAAACTAATTTTCGTATCTCCTACATTGAAAAGCCATAACTTTGTCAGAAATGGGTAAATCACCCAAAAAGTCAAACTTGATCTGTAAGAGGACATGACAGGAAAGGAAAGGAAATGTTTTATTTAACAACACACTCAACACATTTTATTTACGGTTATATGGCATCGGACAAATGGTTAAGGACCACACAGATATTGAGAGAGGAAACCCGCTGTCGCCACTTCATGAACTACTCTTTTTGATTAGCAGCAAGGGATCTTTTATATACACCATTCCACAGACAGGATAACACATACCACGGCCTTTGATAGGGACATAACAGAGCTACAAACAAAACTACAGCTTAATATCTCAAGGCATTGTGAAAAAAAGGTCTAGAAAACTATATGTGGGACAGACAGATGAACAGAGAAACAGACAGACAGGATGAAGATGAAACCTATAGATCCCTCCGGTTTAATAATAATAAATGTACCACATGCATAAAGAAATGTTTTTAGCACACCCACAAGACATGAAAATAATAAATTACATAATTATGTACAATTTAAAGGAAAGATTCTATAGTGTATGCACAAATATTTAGTAATAAAAGTATTATTTCACATGGATTAAAAAAACTTAAAAGCTTTACAAATAAAGTAATACTGATATATACACACCCAACCAATGAAATGACAATCTTCTAGATCCCAGGATACTCTGTGACAAGCCAGACACACAACCTTGAATGGTTTTTGCTAGTAAAATAAATTAAAACTAATTAGTTCAGAATTAAGAAACCTAGCCATTCCAAAATACTTTATACCAAAAGTTACATTATACCCTGATTTAGTTCACAAATGAGATGATCTCAAAGTAAGAACAGTAAGGTTACATGATATTTCATATGAAAGAAAACATAATACTCTATGTAAGTCAAATTATTAAAAAAAAATCATAAACAAAATGTGTGCTAAATAAGGGTCAGTATGCTTAATCTTTAACATTTCATTTTCATTTCAACTTATTTTCGTGCTTATATCCAGTTAAGATTCAAGCACGCTGTCTTGGGCACACACTTCAGCTATTTGGCTGTCTGTCCAGGACAGAGGTTAGTTGTTAACTGTTAGTGGTTAGTGAGAGAGAAGAGGGTGTAGTGGTCTTACACCTACCCATTGAGTCGTTAAAACTTGCTCTGGGTGGGAGCCGGTACGGGGCTGGGAACCCAGTACCTACCAGCCTTATGTCTGATGGTTTAACCACGATGCCAATGAGGCCGGGTTTCTCTTTAACAAACAAAGACCAACTGAAATGTCTTTATACAGTGACAAATGGAGATTACTATATAGTGGCTGTCAGATACCTTTTATCTTACAAGTGGTTTTAAAATGTATCTAACGAGCAAAAGTTAGTTGGTTACATTTTTAAACAATGAGTTGTAAGATAAATGATTTCTGACTGACACCAGTGTAGTATTCTACTGCTTACATATCCTCATAAACCAGGGTTAAACATTCATTTCAACTTATTTTCATGCTTATATCCAATTAAGGTTCAAGCACGCTGTCCTTGGCACATACCTCAGCTATTTGGGTTATCTGTCCAGGACAGAGGGTTAGTTGTTATTGAGAGAGAAGAGGGTGTACGGTAGTAGTGTTACACCGACCCATTGAGTTGTTAAAACTCGCTGCGAGTGGGAGCCGGTACCGCGCTGAGAACCCAGTACCTACCAGCCTTATGTCCGATGGCTTAAAGGGACATTCCTGAGTTTGCTGCAATTTTTAAGATGTTATCGACTAACAGAGACTTTTTAAGGATTGTAATTACATATCAAATATATTTTTCTGCATAAAATATTAGTGGCTGTATATTAAACATGTTTCTGATCATTCTACTATTTGTACTAGGTTAAATTTCATTTTATTTCCTAAAATAAAAATTTTCATACGTACGAAATTATTTGAAGACAAAATCCAGTTTGGGCTTCTTGTAAATATTAAGACTGCCAGAAACACATTGAATATACAGACACTGATATTCTAAATAAGAAAATATATTTAATATGTAAGTTTAATCGTAGAAATATTAAATTTTTCGGAAACATCTTACAATGCAGCAAACTCAGGAATGTCCCTTTAACCACGATACCACCAAGGCCGGTACCAGGGTTAAACATCTTTTCCATCTAAAAGGTACTGACAGTGATTGCACTAGCAGTTAACTTATGCATCACAGAGCAATCAATTTAGATTGTGTTTATTTTACTGGATGGCTTTGGCACCCAGGTCATCATCATGGAGCAACTAATCAGATGATTTTAAATTGATATCACGTGTACAATGGAGATCCCTGTGTGATACTAAAAATCATACAGTGTGTTCTCTCCAACAGGAAGGAAGGAAGAAAATGTTTTATTTAACGATGCACTCAACAAATTTTATTTATGGTTATATGTCGTCAAACATATGGTTAAGTACCATACATATATAGAGAGAGGAAACCCGCTGTCGTCACTTCATGGGCTATTCTTTTCAATTAGCAGCAAGGGATCGTTTATATGCACCACCCCACAGACAGGATAGTACATACCACAGCCTTTGTTACACCAGTTGTGGAGCACTGGCTGGAACAAGAAATAGCCCAATGGGGCCACCGACGAGGATCGATCCTAAACCGACCGCACCTCAAGCGAACACTTTACCACTGGGCTACGTCCCGCCATGCTCCAACAGGAGTGCTAGAAGAATAAATTATGAAAATCTGAACTGATAGATAGATAGATAAAGTAGTTTAACGTGCTCATATACCACTAGGGTTTCAAACACGCCCATCCCAAGTCTGATCTCTGATAAGATCGGTTGCCTGACTCGGAACAGGAATTTCTGAACTGAAAACATCTCCGACCTGTCCACTACTGAGGTTTTTTTGTAACTCACCATGATGAACCATACATATGTAATAGTTTATAGACTCTTCATCATGATGTGTCTGAAAAACCAGAATAAAATTACAAGGATATTAGTATGTTGGCTTTAAAGACTTAAAAATATAAAATATAAATATCAGCCTCACTTACATTTTAAAAGATATCTTGTCTTTAAAGAAGACTTAGTTGACAAATAATACCAAAAAGTGTTCATGTATATATTAAGCTAGAAATATAGTTTATCTTTAAAAGCATTCTTTCTTAAATTTTGATACTAAGACAATGTTTTATGATAAAAAAAAATCTGTACTATAATTTTACAAATAAAACAAATTATGTTACCCAATTTCATTTATAATAATGACTGGAATTTAGATCACTTTTCTACAACATATTTAATTTTTACAAATAAATAATAAGTTTGTTTTGTTTTACGACACCACTAGAGCACATTGCTTTATTAATCATTGGCTACTGGATGTCAAGCATTTGGTAATTTTTACATATAGTCTTAGAGAAGAAACCCACTATATTTTTTCATTAGTAGCAAGGAATCTTTTATATGCACCATCCCACAGACAGGATAGCACATACCATGGCCTTTGATATACCAGTCGTGGTGCACTGGCTGGAACAAGAAATAGCCCAATAGGCCCACCGACGGGGGTTGATCCCAAACAGACCGTGCATCACATGAGCGCTTTACCAATGGGCTATGTCCCGCGACCACAAATAAATAAATAACATGTTTTCTTTGAAGCTCCAATCTCACCCAGTTGTATTTTGTTCCTTTGATGTGTCACTCAACTACACTGTATATCCATTATTTATCAATCTAAGAAGGTTAAGTACAAATATGTTTTTCATCATACTGACTCATTGAAGACCAGGCATATCTTACCTATTTAGTAATCCGTGAGCTTTAAAACTAATAAAATTATGAGTTATCAAAATCACCTGACTGTCACTTCTATATTCAGCAGGGTTGCTCTGTGACTTGTGATGTTTATAACAGATGCAAATAGTCCCATTTGGCTGAGTCAAGACAGTAGCATTGACAGCGACATCTAAATAAAATAAAAACATAATGCTCATTTTCCATACTGCATCATTAGGCTTAAAAATAAGACTGCTTATCTAAAGAATGCAGATAATATGCTAAACACTTCCCCAAAGGATGTAATTATTCTCTAATGATGTCAGAACATTTCATTGTTAAGAAACCAGAGATGGATCGGGGGGGGGGGGCCTAAATTTTGCGACAGTTATAATTTTATTATATATTAATTTTAAAAAAAAATTTACGATTCTCCTCCAAACCTCCCCCAAAGTTCCCTTGGCATTCCACCTCATGTCATTGGGGGCCCCCATAATGGATTTTCTGGATCTGCCACTGAAAACACAAAAAGCAGATGCAGATTTTTTTTATTACATATCTATTTAGACTCTGATATTGAGCATCATTTCATAAGCTAGATGCGGGATGTAGCTCAGTATTGAAGCACTTGCCTGAAGTGTGGTGGGTTGCAGGATCGATAACCCTCAATGGACTCATCCTAACAAGGAAGGAAGAAAGGAATGTTTCATTTAATGATGCTTTCAACACACATCCTAACATGTGACCCACAAGATTTTCAACAAGGCTGTTGTATGTACTGTCCTGCTTATAGGAAAAAGTTAGTTTTGTTTAACAACACCACTAGAGCACACTGATTAATTAATTAATCATTGGCTATTGGATGTCAAACATATGGTACTTGTAATTCTGACACATCAGAGGAAACCTGCTACATTTTTCCTAATGCAGAAAGAGATCTTTTATATGTACTTTCCTAGAGACAGGAAAGCACATACCATGGCCTTTGTCCATTTGTGGTGCACTGGTTTGGAACGAGAGAAAAAACAATCAGCTGAATGGATCCACTGAGGTGGTTCGATCCTGCGATGCAAGCACCTCAGGCAAATGCTCAAATGACTGAGCTAAATCCCACCCTGATTTTCAACAAAGTTAAAGTTTGTTTTGTTTACCAACACCACTAGAGCAATTGATTAATTAATCACTGGCTATTGGATGTCAAATATTTGGTAATTCTGACACAGTCATCAGAGGAAACCCGCTACATTTTTTTTTTTTTTAATGCAGCAAGGGATCTTTTATATGTACTTTCCCACAGACAGGAAAGCACATACCATGGCCTTTGCCAGTTGTGGTGCACTGGTTGGATGTGTATAGGAAAGAACATAAAGGATTCCTTACTGCAATATTTGTAGGAGTAGTCAATGTAGTTCCTTTATTTATTTTTCTATCAACCCAAATATCAAAATAAGCAAATGTTAGACACCAAAGAGTCGTAATTTAAAATGTGCTCAGGTGTCATTAAACAAACATTCCTTTCCTTTCCATAAACAAATTAAAATATATATCTGGTTGGGAGGAGTCTGATTTGTGATGGACCAGATGTGTAAGAAATAGCCAAGAATATATTTAAACTTATAAGACTCCACAGGGAGATTATAAGATGGATGAGTAATTATATTCTGGGGACAGTAGTTATTTCATATACATTGGTCTGCCGGTGTTCATGAAGTCATAATGTGAGGTACTTTAGTTTTAAAGGAGCATTATCATTATGCGATTAGTCGCACAAACTTGCTGCATTGTAGGATGTTTCCGACTAATAAAATATTTCTACAATTAAACTTACATGATAAATATATATTCTTGTTTAGAATATCAGTGTCTGTATATTCAATGTGTTTTTGGTCGTCTTAATATTTGTAAGAAGCCCAAACTGAATTTTGTCTTCAAATAATTTCGTACGTATGAAAAATATATATTTTAGGAAATAAAATGAAATTTACCCTAGTACAAATATTAGAATGACCAGAAACATGTTTAATATACAGCCACTAATATTTTATGCATAAAAATACATTTGATATGTAATTACAATCATTAAAAAGTCTCTGTTAGTTGTTCACATGTTAAAAATTGCAGCAAACTCAGGAATGTCACTTTAAGACAAAAACAGCATGAGAACTAATTATTATGCCAGTAACAGACAACGCAGAAACAATGCACTGTTTAAGTTGTGGTAACTATATTTTTGTCCACAAGATATCATTTACCATAATTAATATTGCTTTTTGCTTGTTAGTTACATTTTGAAGCAACTCATAATAAGCTCTATATTTTAACACAAAAAGTCACAAACATACCTGGGATGCCAGGACACAAAGGTCTGTCAGCATAGCGGGACCTGAAACACAATATAGTTAAAGTGACAGACCCTAGTTTCTAAATACTACTGTACAGCATATTTTTCACTATTTGAGACATTTTTGATCACTGAAATTAGTCATTACTAAAATTTGATTGTTTAGATTATAAATCCACTTCTGTATATCTGAAGTGTTTCTGATCATCCTCATCATTTTAATATAAAAAAATGGATGTTTCATATTTTTAAAAATTCATGTGCGTCTGAGAAGAAATGGTTATGGTATCGAGTTTTAGTCTGTTTTTAAAGGTATTTCACCATTTCAACATCACAGATTGTTGTTTTACTCTGTTGTAACTTTATCTTGATGTGTTACAGGTGTGTAGATTTAACTAAACTTAGTGTCCATTTTTATGGGTTGAAACTAGAGGTCTGTGACTTTAAAATAGAAAACGGTTGTCTTTTGATTTAAATGTGGCTTCTTCCCATAACAGGGTTTCAGATTGTCAGACATATACTGATGGAGAGAAATAAGGAATAACACGAACACTAACAGGGATGAGTGACTGCAACCAAAACCCAGGTGAATCGGTACAGAATTTTCTAACCTTGTCGATACTACACTTTTTCTTTGTCATATACGAGTGGAAATAAATAAGGGAACACACTGTATTAGAGACAGGGCTAGCTCTGGGTGAGCAAAACAATTCGCCAACTTGTCTATTAAACTTTGAAAATTGCAGAAATTGTCAGTTATTTTCTAAACAAAATTCAATTATTACATGAAATTATTTCGCCGAACTAAAACAAAAAATTGCCAACTGCTTTCAAAATTTGCAATTGTTGAGCTAGGCCTGAGAGACCAAATTTAAATCACTGCTAGAAGAGTTATGGCTATATAAAATACTGAGATGTTATTACTGAATGTAAGTAACACAGTTAACTTCCTGATACAGTCAGTGGATGAGGCTTTTGTTTGCAGACAATGTTTGCTGTTTATTATTTATGTGTTCCCCATTTTCTCTCCATCAGAACAGGATGTGACCTTTCTCTTCCATGATAAAAGATGACACTGAAAAATTATTAAAATAACAAGCATTCTGAGAGTACTGACAAAAACAATATATGTCCCCTACTGGGCCCAACACATTTTCATATAACCATCTCTGTTATATGTCCCCTACTGGGCCCAACACAGTTTCACATAACCATCTCTGTTATATGTCCCCTACTGGGCCCAACACAGTTTCATATAACCATCTCTGTTATATGTCCCCTACTGGGCCCAACACAGTTTCATATAACCATCTCCGTTATACGTCCCCTACTGGGCCCAACACAGTTTCACATAACCATCTCTGTTATATGTCCCCTACTGGGCCCAACACATTTTCATATAACCATCTCTGTTATATGTCCCCTACTGGGCCCAACACAGTTTCACATAACCATCTCTGTTATATGTCCCCTACTGGGCCCAACACAGTTTCACATAACCATCTCTGTTATATGTCCCCTACTGGGCCCAACACAGTTTCACATAACCATCTCTGTTATATGTCCCCTACTGGGCCCAACACATTTTCACATAACCATCTCTGTTATACGTCCCCCTACTGGGCCCAACACATTTTCATATAACCATCTCTGTTATATGTCCCCTACTGGGCCCAACACAGTTTCATATAACCATCTCTGTTATATGTCCCCTACTGGGCCCAACACAGTTTCACATAACCATCTCTGTTATATGTCCCCTACTGGGCCCAACACACTTTCACATAACCATCTCTGTTATATGTCCCCTACTGGGCCCAACACACTTTCACATAACCATCTCTGTTATATGTCCCCTACTGGGCCCAACACAGTTTCACATAACCATCTCTGTTATATGTCCCCTACTGGGCCCAACACAGTTTCACATAACCATCTCTGTTATATGTCCCCTACTGGGCCCAACACATTTTCACATAACCATCTCTGTTATACGTCCCCCTACTGGGCCCAACACAGTTTCACATAACCATCTCTGTTATATGTCCCCTACTGGGCCCAACACACTTTCACATAACCATCTCTGTTATATGTCCCCTACTGGGCCCAACACAGTTTCACATAACCATCTCTGTTATATGTCCCCTACTGGGCCCAACACAGTTTCACATAACCATCTCTGTTATATGTCCCCTACTGGGCCCAACACATTTTCACATAACCATCTCTGTTATATGTCCCCTACTGGGCCCAACACATTTTCATATAACCATCTCTGTTATATGTCCCCTACTGGGCCCAACACATTTTCATATAACCATCTCTGTTATATGTCCCCTACTGGGCCCAACACACTTTCACATAACCATCTCTGTTATATGTCCCCTACTGGGCCCAACACACTTTCACATAACCATCTCTGTTATATGTCCCCTACTGGGCCCAACACAGTTTCACATAACCATCTCTGTTATATGTCCCCTACTGGGCCCAACACATTTTCACATAACCATCTCTGTTATACGTCCCCCTACTGGGCCCAACACAGTTTCACATAACCATCTCTGTTATATGTCCCCTACTGGGCCCAACACACTTTCATATAACCATCTCTGTTATATGTCCCCTACTGGGCCCAACACATTTTCATATAACCATCTCTGTTATATGTCCCCTACTGGGCCCAACACACTTTCACATAACCATCTCTGTTATATGTCCCCTACTGGGCCCAACACACTTTCATATAACCATCTCTGTTATATGTCCCCTACTGGGCCCAACACAGTTTCACATAACCATCTCTGTTATATGTCCCCTACTGGGCCCAACACAGTTTCATATAACCATCTCTGTTATATGTCCCCTACAGGGCCCAACACATTTTCACATAACCATCTCTGTTATATGTCCCCTACTGGGCCCAACACATTTTCATATAACCATCTCTGTTATATGTCCCCTACAGGGCCCAACACATTTTCATATAACCATCTCTGTTATATGTCCCCTACTGGGTCCAACACATTTTCATATAACCATCTCTGTTAGAAATGGGAAAATTCATATGAAAGACAAACTGATCAGTGACTCTACATAATAAAGGTAGATACACAATTTTAGCTCAGTTTCTTGAGACATTATGAAATAAAAAGTCTGGAAAACTATATGTGGGACAGATGGACAGATGGATGGACAAACAGATGGAGACAAAACCAACACTCCCCGGTCAGACTTGTAGGAAACCAAACAGGTATTCTGCTACTAAAGCTTTGTTAGACTAATTATTCAGAAGGAATAGCATCTACAGGTAATGTACATATGGATGAACATATGAAGAGTTTCATTGCAAAACACGATAAACGCCACTATACACACACCAGTCCTAAAAATGTTTTATTCCAAACCACCATAAACATTACGCCAGGTTCTCTGCAATCATATATCCTCAGACAATCGTATTGCGTTTTGTTGAAAGCTGAATTTGAACTTGTGTTCGTCTACATGTGAACAGTGTCTGAGTGGTGTTCGCACAATGGTTTTTAATATGGTGTTTATCGCGTTTTCCAATGAAACTCTTCATATGTCTAATGGTATTAAGTCAAAATTAAAAATATTTAAACTACATGTATGACAAGATAAATGTTACTCACTTGAATTTAGATCTGATGTGAGGAAATGGAAAGTTCAATGGAAGGTCCATCTACAAAATAAAAAAATAAAAAATTGATACATATATAATATGTTAGATATCAATAGAGATGTTATATTATTGGTATACTAATATGTTATGATTCAAATGAGGAACAAAACATATTTATATGATACATCTACCTGTAGTGAATCAGCTGATACTGCTGTAAATAATACTTTGTGATATATACTCTTCAAAAAAAGAAACGCAAAAGGGTACAAATGGGTTATAACTCCGATTTTATGTTTCCTACCGGTTCATGCTTTGTGAATATAAGGTCATTGCATGTCCCAAACACATTCCCACGGTTACATTCGATAAAACGCAGCTACTGTACAATAAAGTTCCAAAATGTGAATATTCAAAAAAATGCAGCCACGTGCAAACCATGTCACCACTGCACGTGCGTTGTCTGCACGTGCAACATGAACACCGACAGTATAAAAGTGCAGGGTGTTCGCTTGCCTGGCCTCTGTATCTGGCCGACAGTTGACAATCCAGGACATGCCACGTCTCAGTGAACCGCAGAGAAACAATGCCATCGGCCGACTAGACGCAGGCGAATCCAGAACGGCCGTTGCCAGGGCATTCCATGTGTCCCCAAGCACCATCTCCAGACTGTGGGACCGTTACCAGCAACATGGATCAACACGTGACCTCCTTAGATCCGGTCGACCACGGGTCACTACCCCCGGGCAGGACCGCTACATCCGGGTACGCCACCTTCGGGAACGATTGACTACTGCCACCTCCACAGCCGCAGCAATACCAGGTTTGAGCAGGATATCCGACCAGACCGTACGGAACCGCCTACGTGAGGTAGGAATTCGTGCCAGACGTCCAGTTCGAGGTGTCATCATAACACCACAACACCGTCGACTCTGACTGCAGTGGTGCCAGATTCATCGACAATGGCCTCAACTGCGATGGAGACAGGTGTGGTTCAGTGACGAGTCCCGATTTCTGCTCCGACGTCATGATGGAAGATGTCGCATGTATAGGCGTCGTGGTGAACGTTATGCGGCAAACTGCGTGCAGGAAGTGGACAGATTCGGCGGGGGTAGTGTCATGGTGTGGGCAGCCATCTCACACACTGGCAGAACTGACCTGGTCCACGTGCAGGGCAACCTGAATGCACAGGGCTACATTGACCAGATCCTCCGGCCACACATCGTTCCAGTTATGGCCAACGCCAACGCAGTGTTCCAACATGACAACGCCAGGCCTCACACAGCACGTCTCACAACGGCTTTCCTACAGAACAACAACATTAATGTCCTTCCTTGGCCATCGATATCACCGGATTTGAACCCAATTGAGCATCTATGGGACGAGTTGGACCGACGCCTCCGACAGCGACAACCACAGCCCCAGACCCTGCCCGAGCTGGCAGCAGCCTTTCAGGCCGAGTGGGCCACCATCCCCCGGGACGTCATCCGTACTCTGGTTGCTTCAATGGGCAGGCGGTGCCAGGCAGTTGTCAACACACACGGAGGCCACACCCGGTATTGACTCCAGATGACCTTGACCTTGGTGGTGTGTCCTATCACTTACTCACAATGGACTAGAGTGAATTGTGAACAATCCTGCAACATTTGGTAATTATCGGACTCACCATTCAATAATTAAATCAATTCTCCAAATGTTACGACAATGTGGTTTTGCGTTTCTTCTTTTGAAGAGTATATATCAGTGGCATAGGAAGGTGCCAAAAAGTGGGGCGTGCACACACACACACACGCACACACACATATATACATATATATAAATATAAATATCGAGAAAAGTGTGTGCGTGTGTGTGTGTGTGTGGGGGGGGCACATGCTCATTTTGCCCCCCCCCCTTCATATGCCAGTGTATATGGTGATACATGGTACCCATATAATATTTAATACAATAATACTTTGTGATATATATGGTGATACATGGTACCTATATAATACTTAATAATACAACTGTTAATACTTTGTGATACATCTTGATACAAACATTCTCATAATACCCATCCCTAGACATTAAGTTTCTGTAGCTATAGTTTAAAATGTGCTGAGATACCGTTAAACAATATTCATTTCCTGTAAATGTATTTGCATTCTTCATAAATTTAAAGGATGTAAAATTATTAAAGGTTAATTTTATAATAAATGTATTAACTATTGTTTAAATCTTATTTTACTGTATAATTTGATAATAATGAGTAAAAAGTGCTATTCCTACATTTGCTTAAAGACAAGTGCTGGAAATCGTCTTAACAAAATGCCTATGCTAAACATTCCAAACTTTATCCAAAAACAAGGAAGATATTGTTATTCATGACATGACGTCATTCATGATCATTTGCAGTATGTCATTACACATACTGATTTTAGCCAAACAGAAATTTTAACGTAGGATTTTCAATAATTTCTTTATAAAATAAAAATAGCCTTTATTAAAAATGACTGGCCTCGGTGGCGTCGTGGTAGGCCATCGGTCTACAGGCTGGTAGGTACTGGGTTTGGATCCCTGTCGAGGCATGGGATTTTTAATCCAAATACCGACTCCAAACCCTGAGTGAGTGCTCCACAAGGCTCAGTGGGTAGGTGTAAACCACTTGCACCAACCAGTGATCCATAACTGGTTCAACAAAGGCCATGGTTTGTGCTATCCTGCCTGTGGGAAGCGCAAATAAAAGATCCCTTGCCGCTAATCGGAAGAGTAGCTCATGTAGTGGCGACAGCGGGTTTCCTCTCAAAATCTGTGTGTGTCGTTAAATAAAACATTTCTTTCTTTCTTTATTAAAAATGAAAATATACATGTACAAAAAACTTTTATCTTGTTTTAACTTTACTTTATTATAAAGTTAACTAAGGTCAACGACAGTCACCTTTTGGACCCTTGTTTTGGCTTTGTACACAATAAATAAAACATATCCAACAGCAATTTTTTGATATGATATATTTAACAAAAGGTACTTTTTATTTCATTCATCTTTTAAAACTTAAAATTAATATGTTGTTCAGAATTATGAAAAAAAAAATATATACTGACCTGTAAACAGCGTCGTCTGCTTGTTATAGAAATTTGACAGGGGTCAAGGTTAGTAGACCAATTTTTATTTTAATGTGGCGAAGCATTGTAATAATATAGCTAATTTTGAACTGAATAACGTCCATATTCCAATAAGTCACTTTGTATCGTCTTACAATAACCATAAACTGGGTACATGACGTTTCCATTGTAGGAATGGCGGAAAAATTCCAATGCAAAATTGCCATTGAAATGTTTTTATCTTGACATTACTAATGCTCTTGAATGTGTACAAAAATCTTGTGATTAAAAAACAATTGTACCTTTTACGAAATATGGATTTCAAGTGAAATTATGGTAAGATATGCTATATTTATTACTAACGAAGCCAAAACAACGGTGGGAAAAGTGACCGCTGTCGACCTTAATGCAGAAATACAAAGTTATGAAAAATTCAGTACATTTTATATAAAAACAAAACATGTTTACCATGCTGTCATTTTTCGCATTTTGATAGAACTGTATGCTGCTGAACTTCTGATACACTGTGCCGTTGTCATGGCGACAATTGTAGATGTAATGCAACTGCTGGTTCTGTGGGTCCCACTGACACCACACAAACTTCTGAATGATCTGTTCTGTCTTTGGCTGGTCTCGCATGTACTGTAACAATTTGATATATACTTGTATATACAGTTAAATCCAGAGTTGGCTCGAACCCCGTTGGTGCTCGAGAAAGTGTTTAACCCATCGGGTAGTTCGACCTAACCATTCGGTCAACATCGCGTAAGTGTAACTCGGGACTTTGTTTTTGGTTCAAGCGTTGCAGTGTATTCGACCCTTCTGAGTTCGACCCAACGAGATTCTACTGTATAATGTGTCATTTGAAATCATAAAGTAAAAAGATCCACAAAAAACACATTATATTAATAGGTTATATTCCATTAAAGATTAACACATGACAGGAATGTCATATCTGATAATGTAATTTTATATTGGTACTTTGTATTATCGTGCGCGATTGTTCCAGAAACCCCAAAAATAATTCAAAATAAAATAGGATCTTGTTTGTGTTTTTATTAATAAGTATGTTTCAAATTTAATGCCAACCCCCACCCCCTCCAAAAAAAAAAAGCATGGCAAACTTTTTTTACTTCAACAGCTTCACCAATTCACACAAGTTGTGCATGCTTTTTTTTGTTCATACCCGAAGAATCTAAAAGAAATAATGGACAATCTTAAAAAATTAAAACATTAAATACTCACTATTCCCTTGTCTCCAAACCGTGATAACTGAATGCTATACAATGCAACAGCTACAAAGAGAGTAAAAAAACATACAGTCGAATCCATTTTATTGCATATCGGTTTATAGCATAAATCAGTTATATGCATATTATTCAACTACACAGAACCTTTTATCATTAAACCAATACTTTCTTCTTTCTTTAACTTATTTCCATGCTTATATCCAAATAAGATTCAAGCATTATATCCAGGACAGTGGAGTTGTTAATGAGAGAAAAGAGGGTGTAGTGGTCGTATACTTACCCATTGAGTCATTAAAGCTTGTTCTGGGTGGGAGCCGGTACCGGGTTGCGAACCCTGTACCTACCAGCCTTATGTCTGATGGCTTAACCACAACACCATCAATACAAATTATATTGCATAACTGAATAGCTTTATAAAGACAAATATGTAATTTAATTAATCAAAAATAATTCTAAAATACTACAAATTAATTGTTACAGTTACAAACAAAACAATCTGAATGGGCAAGAGGTAAAATGTGCACTTGTTAAAATAAAGGGAGGTAAATATGTGGGAGGGAAAAGGAAACAATCGGTATATAAATGCAAGTCAGGTGAAATTGATCTCCCATCCAAGACTCATGTACATTTGTGATGTACTAGTACATGTATAAAAACTGGAACAAAAAAAAGAAAGAAAGATTACAATTATAATCGGCTCTTTTTGCTTGGTGCCAGGAAAAACCTTTTTTTTTCTTTTAGGCTTGAAGCTGGTATTTATTTAGAAAGAGAAAAGTAGCTTACATTCTTTGTGGAGAAAGACGAGCAGAAAGGCTTCTTTTAACAACATCTGCTCGCCATGGCCCGGGTACAAAAACTGGACCTTGAGGAAACATGACTTCTCCAAATTGAGTGAGAACACTCGCGAGTCTGAGGCCTGGAGCTCAACCAGGTAGGCCTGGAACAAGTCTGTCAACAGATACAACAGAAAAGAAGCCTTACTCACATACCACTTCATCATAAAGTGTTAAACTTAAACTCACTGATCATAGTTTATCAAGTAGAGTAAATATATGTTGAGTAGCTACCAAAGGGAGCATAAAAAAGTGACCTTTTAACACAGGCAGCTGCTTAATATAAATGTAGGTAAGTTTATACTATATTAGATGATTAGAGAGAATAAAAATTTGGCCTCTTAATGGGTGGCTGCTAGAAGTTTTACTGTACGTACAAAAGAAAATGCATTTTGAGCTAATACAAACAGCAGGGTAACCAAAAGCACATTGTAGTTGCCAAAATTGATAACTTATACTATCCAGAAGTTATATTATAAATAATGTGTAATTTAACAATTAACAGAGCAGTAATAATATACTTTATGCTAACCTAATAAGAAGGGACAACTAGAAAGTGTTAAATTTTGAATTTAATTTAATTATGATTTTTTTTTTTTGGTCTTCTCTGCAGGTTTTAAATTCCCAGAAACATTGTTTTAAAATATATCCACCTCACTTCAATGGAAAGTATAGGAGATAAATGCAAAGTAAAAACAAACACAAAGGGCAAACAATTCTGATTTTAAAGAAAGAACAAAAACATGTGTAACATATCAGTTCACAATAAAATGTTAAGATCGATTTTGTTTTACTGCACAATATAGGAGTATAACATTAGTGTTAACGACACCATTTAGATAACCAAAGTTATCAAGCAAATGTATTATAATTATTATTATGATTTATTTCATAACTACATTGTACATAAACAAAAATATTCATGACTTTTTCTCTGTTACCTTTTCCTGATTTTCCATCATCTGTTTTTTGTATAGTTACAGTTGTAAAAGCTGAAAAACAAAAACAAATAAGGCTTTGTATTTATTTATACATAAAGTTGATTATTCAGTATTTTAACAATATACAAAGCTATTGATTTAGCACAGTTCTCTATTAAGATATGCCCATCCATCCATCCATCCATCCATCCCTCCTGCATGTATATACCGTAATTTCATACATAATGCGCACTACACCAGATAGACCACAACTAGCTATAATTAGGTTTTATGTAAAAACACAGATAGTCAGATACTGATAGCCTGCTCTAGTGAATAATCCAGACACTATCTGCATGATTCATTTCATTTCAACTTATTTTCGTGCTTATATCCAATTAAGGTTCAAGCACGCTGTCCTGGGCACACACCTCAGCTATCTGGGCTGTCTGTCCACGACAGTAGGTTAATTGTTAGTTGGTTAGTAGTTAGTGAGAGAGAAGAGGGTGTAGTGGCCTTACACCTACCCATTGAGCCCTTAAGAACTCGCTCTGGGTTGGAGCCGGTACCGGGCTGCGAACCTGTACCTACCAGCCTGTAGTCTGATGGCTTAACCACTACGCCACCGAGGCCACTATCTGCATGAAACACAATCAATCAAATGACCAACGTGAATGCCGTTTTTCACCAATCGCCAAATGCAATTCAAAGTTTAATTTGGCAAATATATGTCATTACCAACATTGACAAAAAGCTCATTCAAAAACCAGGTATCGTTTGTATGTGTACAGGGATCACGCAAGGGGGCGACATGGGCAAAATAGTTGCCCTGTCATAATAAACTTTACCTAACTTTTCATCCATGGCAAAGTTCTAAGTCGTCTTCTTAAAAAAAAAAAATATCACAATGATTCTGTTTTTTTTTTTTTAGTGTATACCTAAGTTTAAAAAAAAAAATTCTCTTTAGTTAAATTTAACTTAAATTTGGCTAAAACGTTTCTGATCAAATTCGCCAAATTGCTATTAATATTTGGTGTCCAGCTTAAACCCCATGTACCATATAAGCTGATTGCTAATGAACTATATTTTTCATGTAAGTCCCACCAATTTGAGTTTTTCAAATACTGGTGTTTTTCAAAATAAATATTGATGTACCATTATATGTTTGATTTTGTTTCATTATACAACAGTCTGTTTAAAACAAGCGTTATGTAGGGTCTCCACGAGTACTCGAGTACTTGGGCACGGGTCAAGTCTAGCTAGACTCAAGTCCATTCACAGGACTCGAGTACCCGTACAAGGAAGAGCATTCTCATTTAATTTTATTTTTTTACGGCATTTTGCCATATGCTTAAGTTACATTATAGGGCTATAAGACATGGAGAGAAAACAAAATTTGAATGTGTGGAATTCAATACAATAGCATGACAGAGCATCCATGTTCAGCGCTGGAATTAAGATGCATAATGCTATTTGACTTTTTCCCTTAGTGTCATTATCATCTAGTGTAAGTGTCGGGTAATCGAGTCTGGATCGAGTTTGACCCTTAAGTACTCGAGTCTAAAATGTTGGACTTGTGGAGGCCCTAATCGCTAGCATGTTTCTTTTTAGCCTTGGAAAACAGAAACAGTCCCAGAACTCACACTAACAGATAGTCCATAGGTGGTATATATTCTCAGGTGTTTTAAAATGTATAGTCTGACGGGAATACTGGTATGCAGGAAATTACAGTTCTTAAATTTTTAGAAAACAAAATACCTAGCAATGTTTTGTTCTGATTAATAGAACATGACACAATCTTCACTTTGGTATCGTACGTCCACACAACCTGCAAAATTATATGAAATATAAATATCAAACAGGAACGCTGGATAACTGCTGTAATTGCAATAAATAGCTTTAGATTTGAACCATGATTTTGTTGATCAAAAGTCATCTGAAAAATACATTAGAAGACAATCCCAAAAGTTTGTTAAAAAGGGTACATTAGCAACCAATACCAATTCTCAAGATACCTATAACAGTGATAGTAATATTAAGCAGAATCTTTTACTAGTCCACCAGACACTTTCCAAATAAATGGGTTGTTGTATTTAAAATTAAACTGCGTTGAACATTTTTACTTGTCCACTGGACAACCACTAAGGTACATTTGTTTGTCTGAGCAGATTTTTACTTGTCAGGACAAATGGACTAGTGCTTATTTCGAACATTGTATAACAACATAAACAATTTGCAGAGCATTTTAGGGGACTTTTGACAAGCACTCATAATAAATTTCTGGACCTTTTCGAAAAATTAAAACTTGTTTAATTTGTCACAAAACATTTCAGGGTTAGAGGTAAATTTAGGCTACAAGTAGATCTTGCACTATTACAATTTCTGAGAAACATAAATCCACAATAAATTTGAAAATGTAATACAGACAACAAAAATTATTGACACAACTGTTGACAAGTAACACCCGTATTTCACCTCTAGCATTCTGCATGTAATACGACAAACTATAATAATCTTTGATAGGAAAATATTTTAAGAAAATCATAAACTAATTTAAAAAGTTACCTTATGTTGCTGTGAGGTGGGATCATAAAGTCCAATGTGAGTTACAGGATTACTACTGTCAGGCTGTATATAAAACAAAAACAAAAAGTATTAAAGTGCATAATGGTGTGAATTCTGGACAAAATTATTTAACTTTTGCTTTGAAATGTAAACATAATACCTTCACTTATAAATGGTGTATGCAAATTTTTAATTCTCAGAGGCCTGTAATAAAGATAAAAATATGGCTTGTGCTCCCCCCACTAGAATGTGCCCCCACTAGACTGTGCCCCCACTAGACTGTGCCCCCCACTAGAATGTGCCCCCACTAGACTGTGTCCTCCACTAGTCTGTGCCCCCCCCCACTAGACTGTGCCCCCACTAGACTGTCCACCATTAGAGTCTGTGCCCCCAGCACTAGACTGTGCCCCTGTCAATAGACTGTGCCCCCACTAGACTGTGACCCCATCACCAAGCACTGAAATTGCACCCCTGTCCAAACATCTGACACCCATCTTTTAGATATACAGTCTGACTTTAATAGAAACTGCTCAGTGGAACCCCCCCCCCTTCAAGTGGCTCCCAGGGAACATGCCATACCTGCCATACCCTAGGTATGCCACTGCCTTACCCCCATCCAGATATCACACATACAGGCCTGATATACACTTGGAAAACAGACTTAGTAACCTTGGACTGAGAAACAACCAGGTCATTCCAGGTGTAGATTACTATCCCGTCCTTTTCTTGTGTCAGAACTCGAGGCTTCAAGGTACCAGTATCTACAAGTAAAACAAAAATCAAACACAATTTTGTCAGTGTCACTAAGATAACTCTAAAGTAGTTTCTAGGTTAGCCCGAGTATCCCGACGGTAAAAAAGCTAGACAGACATTTGGACAGTTATAATTACTCTCTTTTATAACAGGCCAAATATCCCTCTAGATCTTAATTAAAAGGCAGAGTATAATTATTTGTGCTAATACATGAGACATGTTAATGTGTGCGCACTCGTTTACACAAGTATACTAAAAGCAGAAGTTATTGTGACATAGATTGTTTGGAGTAATAAATTTGTGAATGGATTTATGGATGTAAACCAGAGAAAATGTGCATGAAACAGCTCAAAGAAATGCAACCAAGCAGTTGTTGCAGCGATTGCATGCTTTGTGCAAGACACGTGGAATATTCGGGAGACATCCTGTCCAGTGTTCACCATAAAAGGCCAGACATTCAGTCGCAAATCATTGCCACTCTGTGCAGCCTTCAGAAGTCCAGAAGTCAAAAAAAACACCAATAGTGAACTGTTTGATGCAGTTTCATCATGCCAAGCCTCAGTGAAAATGACAGATGGCGAGTCAGGGAATGCTTGAATCTGGGACCTTGCAGCGTGATGTCGCACGTCAATTCAACATCCACAGAAACACCATATGGCCCTCATGGCAACGATATCAACAAAATAACCAGGTCAGGGACCGTCCCTGTAGCGGCCAACCACCCGTGACAACCCCTCGCCAACAAAACTGCAAGAACTCAGGCTGATCCTTCCTCAGATCTGGAATGGCATTCCCAGGAACTTTCTCCAGCCTTTAGTGTCCTCAATGAGATGATGATGCCAGGCCTGTATCAATGCTCAAGGTGGACACACTCGCTACTGACTGTGTGAACTTCGCTCTGGACCCCCTCTAGTGATGTGGCTCATTTGCATATGGCAGGTGTGCCCTTTTTATGGACTATTGCTCGTTTCCATACCTTCGGACATTTCTCTTTCCATGTTATAACGTTTCATACACGACAGTAAAAACTTATCATCAATTATCTTTGTCTTTTGTGTGTCACAATAACTTTTGCCTTTTAGTAATACAAACTGACAGTGACATCCACAGACCTAGATATAGTCTGAGTATTCTGACGGTAAAAGAGCTAGATGGACATTTGGACAGTTATCATGCTCTCTTACCATCAGAGAACAATCTATATTAATATTGCGCAATCTTTGCCTAACAAATGGTAGTCAAAGATTCCTAATCTAATACAACAATCCTATGTTTGATGTTAAATACCTTTACATCGATAATAGCCAGGATTTTATATAGTGGTGGGGGCAACCCATGTATGTATAATTTTATAAAATTTAATAGGTTTTTTTTAAGGTTTGATTGGGGTGGGGGACATGGCCCCCGTAGACCCCTCTCCCTGGCTACGACATTGTGTATACATGTACCTGCATCGTATGACAGCACTTTTCATGGATTCTTTCTTAAAGGTTTAAATGATGAAGTTTGTTTGAACACGCACACCCACATGCGCGCACGTACAAACCCACCAACACCCCCCAAAACCCCCCCAAAAAACCCCAAAAACAACCCCACCCTATAACTTTATAAGCACAAATTAACACTAGTTCATAAAAATAAACTCGAATGTAAATGCACTCGAGTTTATTTTTATGAACTAAAATTAACACCATCATCTTATTATAATTTACCAGATCGTCCCAATTCTTCTCTTCTTTTAGCTAAATATGCGTTAATTGATACCAGTAAATTGAATGAATGTTTAAGTTCAATCATAATGTGATTAGGCCAAGACGGCAGGTTTTCAGGTGCCTAATCACGTGAACCAGGAAAATAACTTTCGTTTTATCAATCGTAGACTGATATCACTTTAGGAGTCACACGGGAATGAAAAACTACGGGCACCAGTTGTCAATATCGGCACTATTCGTAAAATGTACCGGAAAGAATAGAAATGTATTCGGAACATTTCGGCTAATTACGGATTTTTAAAAGTACCGACACCTCAGCACCTCTCAAGGAAACCCACGACGTGGAACAGCACACGCTGGGGGTACCGTTCAGCTTCAAAATATAAAACCAAAATAAATGTGTATGAATACATAATTAATTAGTTCAAGTTGGAATTAAACTTTTATAAATGTAGTCTAGCAAACTATTTAAAGGGACAGACCCTAGTTTCAACCCGTGAAATTTAACACTTAAAGTTTAGTTAATCTACAAACCTGTAACACATTTGGATACAGTTACAATTGAGTGAAACATGAGTCTGTGATTTTGAAATGGTGAAATACTCTCTAATAATAGACTAAAATTCGACTCCATAATTGTTACTTCTCAGCCGCACATGCATTTTTAAAAATATGAGAAATTTATTCTGTGATATTAAAAACACCAGGATGACCAAAAACACTTCGAATGTACGGAAATGGATAATCTAAACAATAAAATCTAAGTAAAGTATGATATCAGTTAACAAAAACGGCTCTAATAGTAAAAAATATGCCTTGTGTTTAAAAACTAGGGTATGTCCCTTTAAGATCTACTGTAAATGGCTAGTAAAATCAAAGGGACAAACCCTTGTTTCAACTCGTTAAAATTAACACTAAGTTTAGTTAATCTACAAACCTGTAACACATTTCGATAAAGTTAGAATTGAGTGAAACATGAGTCAATGAAATGGTCAAATACCCTCTAAAAATAGACCAAAACTCGACTCTATAACTGTTATTTCTCAGACGTTTTTAAAAATATGAGAAATGCATGTTTTGATATTAAAAACAACAGGATGACCAAGAACACTTCGAATGTACGGAAATTGATAACATAAATCATACAATCTAAGTAAAGCATGATTTCAGTTATCAAAAATGGCTCTAATATTCAAAAATATGTGTTAGTGTTTAAAAACTAGGGTATGTCCCACTAATGTTTATGTCCAGAATTTGAACACAAAGAATATTCTGATATAGATGGCGATAGAACATATAGTTAGACTACAGATGACAAAATTGGAAACGAAAGGAATATTGATTTAACGGCCCCGTGGTACACTTCAAATTGCATGTACATCTATTTGATGACTAACGTGGTTATTTTGACAGGAAACACGCTGTCAGCACATAGGCTAAGATAGCTAGGCTACTATACTCTTTATCGACATTTAAGCAAGATATCTTTTATATGTGCTCGTTCCCATAGACAGAACAGTAGACCTTTATACCATGGCATTTGATGTACCAGTCGTAGAGCACTAATTGGGGTGAGGAAAACCGGAGTCCACTGTGGGTGACTTATCCTGCGAGCTAGTTCACCAAGGTAAACATCTACGGTCCGTTTTTTAACATTTTGAATACAATAAACATCACAATAATAAATATCGTGCCGGAGACGTTTATCTTAACTACCTGTGAGCCAATGCACGAAACATTAACTAATATTGTATATTTTACTATATAAGCCAAAATACATTTTTGGTTGTGACCCCTCCCACTAAGCAGTGTGTGCTTTTTTCAAGATACCTTGCTTGCTGTTTATTCAATAGGAGTAGCCTGTATGTGGCAGTATTTTTTCTTAATTTCTCTTTCGACGAAACATCGAAATAACCTTGTATTGAGAGACCGTTCCAAGTATGCAGAGTAATTCGGTCTTCATTTCATTTCAACTTATTTTCGTGCTTATATCCAATTAAGGTTCAAACATGCTGTCCTAGGCACACACCTCAGCTATCTGGGCTGTATGTCCAGGACAGTGGGTTAGTTGTTGGTTGGTGAGAGAGAATAGGGTGTAGTGGCCTTACACTTACCCACTGAGCCCTTAAGAACTCGCTCTGGGTTGGAGCCGGTACCGGGCTGCGAAGCCTGTACCTACTAGCCTATAGTCCGATGGCTTAACCACTGCGCCACCGAGGCTGCTAACTCTGCCTTTTAACGACTAAATATTAAATACACTTTCTTCATTAAAATACCAGTGGTTATATTTATAACGTATTTGTGATCGTTCTAATATTTGTTTTAGATCATACTTTATATTTTCTAGAATATATATATTTTTTGTATCTATGATTTATTGATAGGTAAAATCCAGTGTGGACTACTAGTACTACACACAAAGTGGTGATGAGTCTTTCGACTGATTATGAAACCAAAAAAAAATTAATTTTGATTTTCATAGATTTCTATGAAATCATTAATTAAAAGTAGGCACGATTTTTACCACTGTAAAAGTCCTAAATCTACCTCGGTTTCATACCACACATATATAATTTTCCTTGAATCAAATAGTCCAATATTTTTCTAACAACTCAAAAGAAATGAACCTATATTTAAAAATACAGCACTCACAAATGTTTTGTGTGCATTTGTAATACCACACGTCAACGTGAGAAAAGGGAAAAGCTTAAACATTTTTTTTTTTTTTTTTGTTTCGTCAACTCAACACGTCTGCGAGACACTGCGTCTCACACGTTTCACGGACGTTAGTCGTTGAGAAATCTTCAACTTTAATAGTGAAGACACACTAATGAATTAAAAGTGCAGTTGTAAGATATTTATAAGATTCAACCCAAAGACTGCAGCATTAAGACGACTATAAAAACACTGAATATACATACTGTATGTCATACACTGATATTCTAAATAAGGCTCGCAATTGACAGAGCAGGCAGCAAATGTCGTATAAAAATGCATGTACGCCCGATAATCAACTTCACTGCAATTTTACTTTCCATCTTAAATGTAAAAACTTGAAACCCACAAAAAACTGTATTTTGCATAGTACCACCCCTCAATGTTTGTGTTTTAGATTCAGCCCTGGTATAGGACCCAGATGTACAAACTCAAATAATTAAAATATGTTAAACTGAATGTATCATCTTTCTCCCTAACCCCAGAAATGCTTCTTCCTTATCCCATTAATACCCCCCCAAAAAAAACAACAATAACCCCAAAACCAAATCCCCCCAACAACAACAAAACGAAAGCACCACACCATAAAAACTAACAACCCACAACCACCCCTCAAACTCCATCCCCCCAAAAATACATTTATAAATATCAACTGTAGTAAGAATTGCAGAGGTGGAATAGAGTATATTCACCAAATGCCTCGAATAAACCAAAAACAAAAACATGTATATACAAATGTAAATATTTATTGACAAAATAATTAAAACTGTACATATAATGTAAATAAAAGAATACAATTTAGAATTAGAAAGCCCTAATGTAATAATGATTTACTGTCAATGGAATGTTTTATGAAAATTATATGCCCCGATGAAATGAACTTGCTAATCTTTGTTATTTACGTGATACTCTAAAAATTAAATATGAAGGTACATGTAATAACTATGAACAGTATATTTAAACATTTGAATATAATAAAATAAATTATATATCTACACATGTATTAAACTAACATCCAGGCAGTTTTATTAAAAGCACCCAGCACAATTTTCGGATGATATGCTTAAAGAATTAAATGTAAATGATTTACAGGTAATAAAATTTGCTGATGTAGGAAAATGGGAATATAAATTGATCTGAAAAAAAATAACATGCTTTTACTTTCAAATGTTATAATGGTGAATTAAGGGACAAATTGCATTCATGTCACATCATTAAAGATTTGAATCTGCCCAGGACGTCCAATTCAAACAGTATATGAAATAAAGTTTGTTTTGTTTAATGACACCACTAGAGCACATTGCTTTATTAATCATTGGCTATTGGATGTCAAACATTTGGAAATTTGTGACAGTCATAAAGAGGAAACCCCCTACATTTTTTCATTAGTAGCAAGGGATCTTTTATATGCACCATCCCACAGACAGGATAGCACATACCATGACCTTTTCACTGGCTGGAATGAGAAATAACCCAATGGGCCCACCAACAGGGATCGATCTTAGACTTGATTGCACATCAGGTGTGTGCTTTACCACTGGGCTACGTCCCGTTCCAAAAACAGTACATGAATAATGATATTTTATTTTATTTTCTTAAAGTCAGTAGCACATTTATGCATGGACATGTAGGTGGCCAATAAACCAATAACCAAGCTAATAATGAACTCTGAATTAAATTACTGGACTGTTACATGTTAATGTTTTTTTTAAGCCAACTGTTTTTTATGAGGAACATGTTTTACAACCAACACAATAGCAGGCACGTTCAGAATAAAAATGTATTGCTTCTGGAAAATTTTTTGGACAGGTATGTCAAATTATTTTGTAAATGCACAGACACACCATTGCAGCATATAAATCCCCTCTATATTACTGGGAACTTATTTCTAAAGTTTTTTTTTTTCTGCATAAGAAGATAAAGCAAGTAAAGTTTTAAACAGACAGACCCTAGTTTTTAAACACTACAGCATATATTTCACTATTAGAGCCATTTATGATCACTGAAATCAAACATTACTTATAATTTGTTTAGATTATCAATTTCTGTATAACCGAAGTGTTTTTGGTCATCCTGGTGTTTCTAATACCACAAAATGCATTTTCCATATTTTAAAAAATACATGTGCATCTGGGAAATAACAATTATGGAGTCGCGTTTTAGTCTATTTTAAAGTCTATTTCAACATCACAGACTCTTGTTTCATTCTGCTGTATCCAAATTTGTTACAGGTTTGTAAATTAACCACACTTACTGTCCATTTTTACGGGCTGACACTAGGGTGTAGGTGAAAAATATGCCTTAAGTGTTTAAAAAGTAGTCAGTCCCTTTAATGTTTTAAATGGACTACACTAGTCTTTTGCGATAAATGTACTTTATTCTAGATATTCTTTGTTAAAGCATTGGTGAAAAGACAAAATGTGTCATATAAATTTGTGTATTAATGCTACAGGTAGATATAAAATATGTAATAAAATATTATAACAGTTTAATACCGAGATCATCATTTAATTTATTTGTTTCAATTTGTATGATAAAACACAAAACATTAGACACCAAATTTACAAAGCCTGTTTTTTTAAAACACAGATGTTTTAAGCACTGTAAATACAAGCAGTTGCAGGTGCAACTAAAAAACCAGACTTTGTAAATTTGATTCTAGTATCAGTATGAATATGTCAATTAAAACAAGTATGTGTATATTACTATTTTTCGTTATTTTTTGTTACATTAAAAACCCAAAAAACACCCACACGTCACATACACTCCCAATTCTCTTTTTCTTTTTCTCTCTCCCTCCCTGTCTCTCTCTCTCTCTCTCTCACACACACACACACACACACACACACACACACACACACACACACACACACACACAAGTATGTGATTTACTCATATTAGTAATATATGTGATCTAACATTACTAAGATTTATTAAATTTAATATTATACAATAAAAGTGTAAACTATCCTAAGCCTACCACATATGAAAGCTATTAGCTGAGCGAACCTTTAACGGTGACCTTCTGCTCAGTTGTTAGCTCATGAATAGCAATTTCACTGCACACAAAGTGCTTAGGACAGTCACAATGATGTCAATGATGAAATTTTACCATTTTGCATTGGTCAGTTGGTGAAGTATGCTCAGCTGATAAGTCACACGAGATTTTTACCATGCTTGGCCAAAAAATATCACACACAATCAATATTATCCTCATGAGCAAGTGAGGTGAAAAAATCCTCAGCAATCTGTGTGCACATGTGAACCATGAACTGAGCATCATCAAGTACCTGTTTGATCAGCCCATAGCTCTCATATTGGTAGGCCTTTAGCTTTAGGCATGACAGCAGTAATACACTATATTACATTGTATTACTTTGATCACACATCACTAAGTACCTGCATAATACAACTAAATACCTTTTGATTACATTACAAACATTGTACACACACAGTAAACACTATATTACATTGTATTACTTTGAACATGACAGCATTGTTTTTTTGTAACAACATAAAATGTACAACATGACAGTTGTTTTACATTCAGCATAAGTACAATTATAATAAAGAGTCCTTTACATTAAACTGGAGAGCAATGATTATGTAACATTTTGTTTTATGTTGACATTGAAATACAATGACTAAATATTTAGACTAAATACAACTATAAAATATTTAACATTTAGAATTAAGAAAAATCATTGTGCAAAATTTAACAGTATTTAAATTAAAGTAGATGGCCATCATTTTGATAAATTAAAACTGAAATATAAACCCAGTCTAACAAGTTAGTTTGTTTTTGCCTAACTGCACCACTAATTTATTTATTAATCATTGGTTATTGGATGTAAAACATTTGGTAATTTTGACATAAAGTCTTACAGAAGAAACCAGCTACATTTTTGTCCATTAATTAGTGGTAAGGGATCTTTTATATACACCTTCTTGCAGACAAGATAGCACATACCACAACCTTTGAAATACCAGTCATGGGGTACTGGCTGGAACGAGAAATTGCCCAATGGGTCCTCTGATGGGGATCGACCTTAAACCAACAGGGCATCAGGCAAGCACTTTACCACTGGGAATGAAGTATAATAATAAAAAAAAAAAAAAATAATAATAAAAAAAAAAAAATATTTGTTAAAAAAAATTGTTTGTTCTTAACAGTGATTTAAATACAGGTAGTAGTGTGTTCATGCAGATGGCAAGATGAAATGGACTAATTTCAAAATGAAGTTTAAAACGATAAACAATACATCAGCCATATTGGGTACTTGGCATAATTATGTGATATTTCCATTATAAACATATTTAACAGCACTTTTTAAAGAAACAACAATAAAAAATTATATACAAAAAGTAACAAAACACCACAAAAATATATACAGCATATATAGGAAATAGGTAACAAAGTGAGCATGAAACAGCATTTTAATTACATCAAAAGCTAGTATGCAACTGCCTGTTAAGTCTTGTTAAGGCAGAGTTTAAAGAGTCGGGCTCTTCACTGCTGTCATGGTTGGTATTGAAGGAGTTAGAGTTTTGGACCATGTCCAGATAGCTAATTTTGTTTTGTAAAAAAACCAATTGCAGACCAAAAAAACCCACACAAAATTATTACTATATTTTCATGGAATGGTCAAGATTTAGGTCCTTGAAGCCACTGTCTCATCTGTTCTTAAATTACACGTCAGTGTATATTCTTCCACTGGCAATTGCATATTATTGTTAGCATTGATAAAAGTACCGGTAAGCCATATGCATGTTTGATTATTCAGTCAATTCTGAGCCTCTACAATACCAGTTCATAACATGCTAATTACACAGCGTTAAAATTATTCCCCCCCCCCCCCCCCCCCCCCCCCCCCCCCCCATCTTGATGACTTCTCCTCTTGGTGTTTAAGTAACGTTTTATTTATGTTATAATAGTTAAGTTGTAAAACATGTTTCATCTCGTCTCTCATTCTTAAATTAAATAAAACAATTTACAAACATGTTTATACTTCATATATATCACACAATCATACAGTAATATCTATATTATTGCCTGCAACATTTGTATGACATGCCACTATTAACCATCTAAAAGATTATATTAATGTATTATATACATGTATTCAACTACATATTGTGGATGAAATGTGTTATATTTCACTACTTGATTTAGGTTTGGTATAAAAAGTAAGAATAAAATCTATATACAACCATTAGATAATATGTAAAACATGATGAATGAGATATTTTACATGATGAATGATGATTGATCTAATTACATTAAATGTTATTTTCAGAATTGAAACAATTTATTATTAAAACAGACTAAATTGTTAAAAAAAAAATCCTCAGACTAAAACTGAAAAACATCAATTATTGAATAAAATCTATCAATATGAAACTGGTAAAATATGTGTTATCTTTAAGTTATAACCCATATCAGGTGTGGACTCAGGCGGGGGACCAAGGGGCACTGATAATTTGTGGTGAAACAATATATATTACAGAATACACAACAATGCAAAGTTATCCTGTCCACCTGTCAAGGACCTTAAATTCTATTTTTTTTAAATTACAACGGGTTTTGGGCCCCCTCTATTAAAAAATCCTGGATCCGCACCTGCATATGACTGGCCATAAAAAATGGATTCAGTTTTAACTAAAAATAATTTGGTAAAGACAGATTAAAATAGTCCATTACAGGTAGCACTATCAAGACTTGTATTTAAACATTAATTCATAAGCAATCTAATATTATGAAAATGTGGCATCAAGGTATTTAATATTATCAGATTAAAATGTGGTACTGATCGATATGTATCAAGTGTTTCATATTGTTATCAGAACTAAATGGTAAAAATAAAACAGATCTAAAATATCAGAAACAACATACAACTACAGTGACACGGAAATATTGAAACTACTGATTCCATCTAATGGGCCTCAGTGGTGTCGTGGTTAAGCCGTTGGGCATAAGGCTGGTAGGTACAGGGTTCGCAGCCTGGTACCGGCTCCCACCCAGAGCAATTTTTAATGACTCAATAGGTAGGTGTAAGACCACTACACCCTTCTTCTCTCGCACCAACTACTAACGACTAACTCACTGTTCTGGACAGACAGCCCAGATAGCTGAGGTGTGTGTCCAGGACAGCGTGCTTGAACTATAATTGGATATAAGCACGGAAATAAGTTGAAATGAAAATGATTCCATCTAAGTAAACCTAGAAAACACCTGGTATCAGGAATTACATTTAACTTCTCATTAGTGTGGAGCCGTACTGTAGTAAAGCAGATATGTTTGCATATTTATACCACATTCATTTCATTTTAACTTATTTTTGTGCCTATATCCAATTAAGGTTCAAGCACACTGTCCTGGGCACACACCTCAACTATCTGGGCTGTCTGTCCAGGACAGTGGGTTAGTTGTTAGTTGTTAGTGAGAAAGGAGAGGGTGTAGTGGCCTTACACCTACCCATTGAGCCCTTAAGAATTCGCTCTGAGTGGGAGCCGGTACCTGGCTGCGAACCCTGTACCTACCAGCCTCTAGTCCAATGGCTTAACCACTGCACCAGCGAGGCTGGTTTTATGCAACACATTATGGGGGGATATGTTCAACATAATATGTACCAGTAGCACAATAGTGGCTTTTGTAAATGGAACAAAAATTACACTAGTGAAATATAAAACCAAAAGAACACAAGTATGCAACAGTTACTTGGGATTCAAAGTGGAATGATAAAAGTGATAGTTTAAGGACTTTTTAAAAATACTTTCTGAAGTACATGTACCTATCGATATGGATTTTCAAGGATCACCCCCTAAATGAGATTCAGAAAACCATCAATGGTTATGTTGTTACCATCTCTGTTTAAAATATAACAACCATTTGCATTAAAGGAATTGCAATCATTTTATATACAGTAACATCTAAAAATAACCAATAAGTTCATACCCCAATGGTCACTGTACTTAACTTAGAATATATTTGGAAATATCTTTTAAATAATATACAAATGGTAGTTTTTAAGATTCTATATTTGTTTAAGATGGTTTAATGTTTTGAAATTGTGCTGATATGAATTGATTTTAATCACAAGTTATGATTTACATTAGTGCTATATTATAGAGGTCATCCTTGGTTATTCATACCGACATTCAGGGAGATTAACACTGTTCCAAATGAATAGTAAAACTTGTGAATAAAAAAACAAATACATATGATTAAATTCCAAAGTAGAAGTTGTTTGGAAGTTTTAACCATGAGGTTATTTAACTTTATTCTGAAACCACTGTTTGTATTAACTCATTATGGTGACCATTTAAAATGAAGTCATAAACTGTTATTAGCAGGATTATCGCTTATCACATGACCTGTCTGAATCAATTTGTTTGCTTTGACTAGATTTTCAATTGCATATTCTTCTCATCATTAATTTCAGTGAAGTAAGTTTTGAGTTGTGGTAAATATTAGAACAAAAATGAGATAATATGTATAATATTTAACAACTAGTGTTTAACTTGACAAATGTAACAAATATATGTGAAACTAAACACATGTTGTTGTTAGCTGGCGCATATCAGAAGTTAGGAATAAAGATGATATTCTCACTGTTCTTGTTGCGTTGCAGCATAAAAATAATACCAAATTAATAACTTAGACTATCAGCCTTATCCTGTTCAGGATGAATGGGGAATTCTTCTTAGCAAGCTGTGTAGATTTCACCACTGTTACAAGCACAGGAACAGGAAAAACCTGATAACCTACATTATTAACCTCTTATTCTCTATAAACATGCTACCTTCATAGGAAAAAAACCCTATTATTATTCTAAAAAAAACCACCCAAATGCACAAAATAGGTTGTAACATTAAAAAAGCATATAATGCCATTATCAAATTACATGTAAAACTCACAAATGGCACTAATCTAGTTGTAAAAAAACAAACAATAAATGTTTTATGAATGACATCAGTAAAAATGATGTTGCATAATTAAACCATGACACCACTGATATGTATTACAAAAGTAACCAATGACATCACCGATATGTATTACAAAAGTAACCAATGACACCACTGATAAGTATTACAAAAGTAACCAATGACATCACCGATATGTATTACAAGACTAACCAATGACATCGAACTACACATTGCTCTCCGACTGTTCATAATTACTGCCGTAAGTCAGTGTATACTGCTTATCTGTTAGCTCCTTCAATGCCTCCCACGAAGACTTCCGTGGGTACATGCTGCTGGAAGGTGGAGGAGCCGTGTTTGATGTCGCAGAACCTGCCCTTTCTGAGGAATGGTTTGAAGATGGATGTGAGGAATGGGTCTGAGGCACAAAGTCTGTCGCTGGGTAGGCACTACCTGGCCCAGGAAGCACACTGGATGGAACGTACGGTTGAGGATGAGGATGTCCTGAAGCACTGGTACTAGCTGGGTATGGCGTGCTACTAAACACGGAGCCTGTCACAGATTCGGTCTCTGCCGTCTGATGCGCAGGCTCGGCAGAGTCTGTCAAAGAACACAGCATCTCCCACTTAGACTTGGAGGGTTGCGTAGAAGGTTGTGAAGATGGTGGTGCCTGTGAAACACTTGCAGGAGGAGGAAGACCAGTTACTGGGGGACCTCCGGGTGCCATCACTGGAACAGGGCCTGGTCGGTTAGGGTCAAAAGCCACTGGTGGAAGTCCCACAGGGTATTGTGCTACCATGGGAACACCTCCCGGTCCATAGTACTGAGGAACATACATGGGCTGTCCCATATACTGGGGATTCATTTGTGGCATTGTCATGGGCACATGCTGACCTACATATGGAACTGTTCCAGGTGGTGGCATAGCAACATTTTCATAAGCGTTAGGCTCTTCAACACCATCAAATGATCCTTTGGAATTAGCATCACTCAATTCATCAGCAGAACTACCAACATTGGTTACTTTACGTGGCTTCGGTTTAGGTTTAAGCTTTGGTTGGGGCTTATCACCAACTTCAGAACTGGCATCAGTGATCTGTTTCTTTCGTTTAGGTTTATCAGCTTTTGAAGTTGAAGATACTGATGATGACTTCTTAATTTTTTTCGGTATTGCTGAAACATTCTGCTCAATTGGTGATTCGGTATCCAAATCAACTGATTTAGACTTCGGCTTTGGCGTTCTTGGCCGTGACTCCGTTTCAGTGTCCTTTCTTGTTTTCTTGGCAGTCTGAGTGGAAGAAGAACTCATGTGTTTTGGTAGAGGCTTCTTGTTAACGACACGCTTTGGATTCATCACAACAGCGTGACCTTTGCCTGTCTGTGTGGCAGTCTCTCTCAGAGTCTGAGTTGACTGTTCTCTCAACTCATACTCCAGATCTCCCAGTGACTTGAAGCCTCGGTCGTATCTATCCCGCTTGGACATCGGACGACTGTGTATGACATAATCGTCATAAGCATCAATGTCATCTTGTGTGTAGGTGGAGACAGATTCACCAAAGGAATTTCTTCTTTCTCGTCTTCGTCTACGACCATACAAAGATGATCTTGAGGAGTATAAGGACTGCTTTGATTGTGACCTCTCTAAGGCTAAAATAAAATGCAGAGAAACAAGATTAAGCACTTTTTATCACAAATAAATAATAAAAGCAATCCTGTCAACACTACTTTCTAAAAACAAATGACAAATGAAATTCAGATTGCATCAGCTTGATTTAACTTGATCAAGCTCATCTGACCTAATTTGCACTAAACTGTTGATACATTTAAACTGTAACCTCTAGCTTTGATGTCAAAAGTGACATTCAGACTAAAACTCTTGATTTGAGTCAAATATCCTCAACCTTCATGTCCTTTGACTCATTGTGACCTTCTTAATAAATATTATTTTTTACAACAAACCTTCATGCAACAAGTATAGCAGATAAAAGATGTTTTAACAATAGAGAATAAAAGCCAACTTACGAGCAAAATTATCCAGATCATCATCATCCCGCAGTCTAGATGCCATGCTATTGGGAGTGCCAGATCTGTCATCATCAATAATAGACCCAGTACTCCGTGAAGCCATTCGGCCAATCCGAGGTGGCCTATGCGACTTCTTCCTACCACTGCTGTTCTTTTGGAATCCCCCAGCAGGTCGCGTCGAAGCTCTCTCAAAAGCTGGTTCATACTCTGCTTTCCTAACAGGTTTCTGATCGTACAGCTCAGCATCTTTTCTCTTGTTCTGTGGACTCTTCCCTCGGTTGGGCCTGAGCGTGTGGCTTGTAGGTTTTAAATTGGCAGCTGCCTGGGGATTATGGATCCTGATTGGAACCATTTCCCCTGGCGATGGTGGCTCATCACTGTCATGCAGTACTCTGATTTCTTCATCACCATCTTCAGAGTTGTACCGCCGCTGTAGATGTTCTATCTCACTCCCAGATGAAGATGGACGAGGTGTTCTTTTGATGCTAGCAAATGCTGACCTCTTGCCACGTGGAGATTTAGGTGCTGAAGGTAAAGGAGGAGCAGGAGGAGTCTTGTTAACGAGGCCTGACGAAGAGGCTCCTGATTCAGAGTATGCCTCGTGGTCATCTGAAGCATTAGACGATATTCTCCTCCGTCTTTCTTCAGCCTCTGCCTCGTTTGCAGCAAACGATGCTCGGAATCTTGGATTACCATGAAGGGCGGCAAGAATAGGAGATTTGGGTATATCAGAGTCTTGCTCGTCATCAGTTCCAGTCCTTTTAATTTTCTTTTCGTTGATGGCATTGTCTCTGCGGGCACCTCCACTCTGCCTCAAAGGCTGGTTGTACTTAAAGGTTTCCGATTTCTTCGGACTTGTGGCATAGGAGCCAATAAGTGGAGAGGTCTTTTCCGCCACAGAGTTTTCAGGATAAGAATCATTCATCAATAATCTCTTGTCAGACTTTGGAGTTTCGTCACCATCATAGTTGCCTTGAACACCCCCATTGCTGGTCACCTCATTTGCATACCCATAACTGGTAGTGGACATTTCTGGTTCATCGAGCCTCATTTTATATTCATAAGATGCCTTCTGTCTGTTGTGTTCTTTTTTCTTCTTGTAGCAGCAGATGCCAATGATGGCCAACATGACAAGGAAGAATATGACGCCACCAGTGATTCCAACAATAAGACCCACAGCAATAGGGTTTGCATCGGTTAGGGTCGGATCTTGTCCAGCTGAAAGGATAAAATAAATTAAATAAAAGTAACACAAGAGTTTCCATTTGTTACGACATGTATGTACGAAGTACAGACCTCTCTTTGAACATCTTGCACTCAAAGAGGGGAAGGTTTATTTGTTTTGTTTAACGACATCACTAGAGCACATTGACTTATTAATCAATGGCTATTGGATGTCAAATATTTAGTAATTCAAAGAGGGGAAGGAGAAAACAATTTTGAACTCGCTTTTCATCATTTTGCTTTATTATTTGTTGTCACTTATGACGATATTATTTTTAGTTGTTTAACCGTGGCACCTGATGGAAAGTGTCGTGGTTGCCATCCTTACTTGCCATTGTGCCCACAAAATTAGAGATTGTCAATAGCAAGAAAAATGTCAATTTGCCCTACCTGCTTTGTCAATATTCCCTTCCCATACATCCCATGCTGTATATGTATCCTTAATTGTGAAAAATAATAAATCTTTATGTAAGAATTGGTGGTTTAAGGAACAAGTTGCTAAAGTGCTTTATCTAAATTTATTCATAACAAAACACAATTACAACCCGTTTTACCTTGGTTCCCCTCCAAGCTGCCTCTGTCTTAACCTATGTTAATTAACTGAACTGAATTCTTGCTGTGCCCCCACCACCACCACCACCACAAACCCCCCCCCCCCCAAAAAAAAAAACCCCATTAAAATTAGACTCCTGTATACTTACGGATATAAGCAGTCATGGTCATCTGATAGTTATACCCTCTGGCATCCATATAGTCCCTGTTCAGCTGAAAGGATGCTCGACCATTGGGCGAGACCATCGCTCCTGGCAATGCCGATCCACATATTAGTTTTGTAGCCTGAATCAAATAAACACAATACAAATGGTTTAAACAGTAGAGTTGAAACAAAGCTGAGACTTGTTCATGATGTCTAGTCATACCTGTTCAGCAACCAATATGTGGGTGTATTAAAATTAGCCTCTAACACACAGGTGACTATATGTAAATAATGCAGATTTATTTATACAAACTGTCAACTGGCAGTATTCAAACCTACTGCACCGATTCACATGACATTTGACAGCCCACGACCACATATTATCCACTCGGAAAACCAGAAGCCCAGCTAACCATAGGGTGGTGGCAGACACTCGATTCAAAACTAATGTAACAGTTTGTAACAAAGTGACAAACTTTTTTTTAACTGTTAGTGATTTTAAAGAAGAATTCAAGCAACTTTCTCTCTAAAACAATCTGGTAAAAACAAAGTAAAAAAAAGTTTGTTTTATTTAATGACGTCACTAGAGCACATTGATTTTTTATCTTATCATCGGCTATTGGACATCAAACATATGGTCATTCTGACACTGCTTTTTTTTTTATAGAGGAAAGCCGCTGTCACCACATAGGCTACTCTGTTACAACAGGCAGCAAGGGATCTTTTATTTGCCCTTCCCACAGGCAGGATAGCACAAACCATGGCCTTTGTTGAACCAGTTATGGATCACTGGTTGGTGCAAGTGGATTACACCTACCCATTGAGCCTTGCGGAGCACTCACTCAGGGTTTGGAGTTGGTATCTGAATTAAAAATCCCATGCCTCGACTGGGATCCGAACCCAGTACCTACCAGCCTGTAGTCCGATGGCCTAACCATGTCGCCACCGAGGCCGGTAAGCAATCTGGTATAAACAAAGAGTCCACTCTATCCTTTAAAAAGTTTGTTTTGTTTAACAACACCACTAGAGCACATTGATTCATTAATCATTGGCTATTGGATGTCAAACATTTGGTAATTCTGATGCCTAGTCTTAAAGAGGAAACCCACTACATTTTTCCATTAGTAGCAAATGATCTTTTATATTCATCTTCCCACACAGGATAACACCTTTTGATATTCCAGTCATGGTGCCCTGATTGGAATGAGAATTCACATTTGACAAAGACCATATATGTCTGTGAAAACACTTCTCTTTGTCACCTATGTTATTTGAGTGCATCTGTTAGTGATATTTGAGAAAGAAAGAAATGTTTTATTTAATGACGCATGCACTCAACACATTTTATTTACGGTTATATGGCGTCAAACAAATGGTTAAGGACCACACAGATAATGAGAGAGGAAACCTGCTGTTGCCACTTCAGGGGCTACTCTTTTTGATTAGCAGCAAGGGATCTTTTATATGTACCATCACACAGACAGGGTAGTACATACCACGGTCTTTGATATACCAGTCGTGGTGCACTGGCTGGAACAAGAAATAGCCCACATCAAGCGAGCGCTTTACCGCTGGGCTACGTCCCGCTGCTCGTGATATTTGAGAAGACTTCAAGCAACTTATTCTCTAGAAACAAAGAGACCACTTTATACTTTAAAGACTTCAAAAATTAGTTCAGAGTGAAGTTTGTTACTGAATCAAGGCTAGCTCTGGGTAGGCAAAACATTTTGCCAAATTGTCTATTAAACTTAAAAAGGGCTTCTAGATTATGGTAGCCCTACTCCCATGGCTAGTGATATTCAATATTTGGCTAGTAAATAACTATTATTGCCATGCCCGACGGCTAGTGAAAAAAATAAGTCAAATGTTGCAGTCTATTTTGTAAATATGAATATCCTCTCCCCACCCCAACCCCCCAATGTATTTTAAGCTGTATCTCCCTCTTTAGGTGACATATCTGATTATTACTATTATTTAGTAAAGTAGGGCTAGTGAATTTTATAAAAATTCTAGAAGCCCTGTTTATGTACACATGAAAACAAACCCAAACTCAGGCATATTTACATCAATTCTATCATCTAAACTGGACGAACAATTACAGTTAACATTTTCCCACACAATTGATTATGGATTTTTATAATCAATCATCACATCGGTAGATCCACAACAATCAATTTTCATCTGTAATCGATCATTGGAATATCACTACATTTACTGCACTATTTAAATGACTACATGTGGGAACTGGGGCAGGACATAGCCCAGTGGTGAAGTGCTCGCTTGTCACTGGCTGGAACGAGAAATAGCCCAATGAGCCCACCGACAGGGATCGATCCTAGACCAACCACACATCAGGTGAGCGCTGTACCGCTGGGCTATGTCCCACCCCTTTAAAACTAGTTCTGAGTAAAATTTGTGTATACCATAATAAATCTTTTCTTCTTGTTTTTGAATGACTACACTATTTAAATGAAGGAAGGAGGGAAATGTTTTATTTAACGATGCACTCAACACATTTTATTTACGGTTATATAGCATCGGACATATGGTTAAGGACCACACAGATATTGAGAGAGAAAATTTACTGTCACCACTTCATGGGCTACTCTTTTCGATTAGCAGCAAGGGATCTTTTATATGCACCATCCCACAGACAGGACAGTACATACCACAGCCTTTGTTACACCAGTTGTGTAGCACTGTCTGGAACAAGAAATAGCCCAATGGGCCCACTGACAGGGATTGATCCCACTGTGACCATGCATCGAGCAAGCACCTTACCATTGGGCTATGTCCTCCCCTTAAAACAAGAAATAGCCCAATGGGCCCCACCGTCAGGGATCGATCCTAGATCGAGCACGCTTCAGGTGAGCACTGTACCACCGAGTTACATCCCGCCCCCTATTTAAATGACTACATGTGGAAACTAACCGGATTTGAAGAGCCCTCAAGGATCAGTGTGAGATGCACGTTACAGTCATCCATGATGAGGCGCTGAAAAGTGACTTCAATTTCCGCCTTGCTGTTCTCGGCCACAAAGTTCAGGTTACACCTCATCGTGTTGGCCGTGGTCCCATCGGCGTACAGCGTGACGTGCTGGCCTGTCTTCACCGTCATGTAGCCAGCAAAGTTACACTTACCTGGATTATTCATATCATCTGAAACATTGGAAGAAAGGAAGATTAAATTTGTTTTAATGACTCCTGAGAAATATATGTATTCTAAACTATGTGTACAGTCTAATGTATCATTATTTTAACTTCTGGCCTAGAGAAAACCGGCTGCTGTCATCTAGACTATTCCTACTGGATAGCAGCAAAAAATCTTATACAGTGAAACCTCTCAAGACCGGACCCTATGTAAACAGGAATTCCCTCAAAACCGGACATTTTACAGAGTCCCTTTTTAAAAACCGGTACATAATGTAACCTCTCTAAACCGGATCCTTCGAAAACCGGATATTTTTATTGGTCCCTAGCGTGTCTGGTTTAGAGGAGTTTCACTGTATATTTGTATTAAGCTGCTCTGCATTTAGTGATATAAGCAAAAAATATATATAATGCAAAATAATTTTTTTTATTGCACAGTCAGAATTGTCTTTATTACTGTAGTAAGATTAAATGGGTATGTAATAAATGAGATCCTCATTAGAAGTAGATCACAGTGACCTAGTTATGATTTGCAACACACTGCCATATCAAGTTATACTTGCAGGCAAGATTTGATGATCCTATATGAATAGATAAGGAAGATGTCACCCGGACAAGGATTTCCTTTAATGCACAGTAATGTGTGAAACGGGTGAAGTTAAAGTTTGTTCTGTCTAAGTTGTAGTTGAATGCAAAATTTGATGATCCTATATGAATTGATAAAAAAATAAGAAAGAAAGAAATGTTTTATTTAATGATGCACTCAACAAATTTTATTTACGGACATATGGCATCAGACATATAGTTAACGACCACACAGATACTGAGAGCGGAAACCCGCTGTCACCACTTCATGAGCTACTATTTTCGATTAGCAGCAAGGGATCTTTTATATGCACATCCCACAGACAGGGTAGTACATACCACGGCCTTTGATATACCAGTCGTAGTGCACTGGCTGGAATGGGAAATTGCCCAATGGTGGGGATCCATTCCACACCGACCATGCATTGAGCGAGTGCTGTACCACTGGGCTACGTCCAGGCCCTTGAGAAGAAAAAAACTGACGGACGTATGAACAACACCATATTATAATATGACAAACGCTTATTTCTATTAAACGTCTCACCTTTCTCCTGGGAAGTCACTTCTCTGGGAAGTCACTTCTCCTGGGAAGTCACTTCTCCAACTTTTTAAATTTGTGATTAGAACATGAACGAGATCTGTTAAAAATTATTATCTGAAATAAACTTACAAGAGCTTTCAGCATTCTGGGCTTTTCCATCTGAACTCAATAAAAGAATAAGAAGAACTTGAAGTAACTTGAGGCCAACAAGCCCCATGTTGATTTATAATTTGTCTCCAATGTTGAATGTTTCAATGTCTACATAGTGAGTTTTATCAATCTGAAAAACAAATAATATCACATAAATTGATTTGTTCACAAACACATTGTCTAATCTACTGTAAATTTAATTAACAGCTTGCACAATTTTATCTTGTGGAAATTAAATGGGTCTTACTAAGCATTCAAATGCACTGATCGAAAATTTCCGATGTCAAGTATGATCATGGTTCTTACACTTGGAAACACATCAAATTCCAGGACATTTCCAGGACATTTTAAGATTTTTCCAGGACAAAATATACAACATTTTTGCCATCTGGTATGCATTTGTTTAATAAAAGAAAAAGCTATAACCATTATCAGGTCCAACATCTTATTACATGAACAATAAAATAAACACAATAAATAAATTTTGATTTTAATTATTTAAATTTATTTGGTTATTTGGAATTCATCATATCATTTTATATATGAAGTTTGGTAAGTAAACTGTTATATCAATGATTGGGTAGGTGTAGCATAAAATTACCATCTTAAAAATAATATTTAATTATATACTGACTATCCCTTCAGCATAAAGTTTTTTGTAAATGACATAAATTTAATGTTGTCAAGATACATAAAACATTTTCCAAAGATATATTACGTGTTCGTGTACACTGTTGCTAGCACAATGTAACAGTATCACCTGGATTTCTTAAAAGAGCAGAACATTTGTGCATGTAATTCAGCATGGAGCTTCCCTACATTCAATATATAAGATAAGATTACCATCAACTCTTATTGTTATATCTTGCACCTTTAACAACTGAATATTTCAGGGTGGTAAACCATTTTCATTGTCACTGTATTATCATTTAAAGGAACCACATACCTTCTCAGAATTCAACATATATTATTAGACAAACACTAAGACCACTTTAGTCCACTACCAACAGTTTGTAAAGGTACCTTCACAGTCATTCAACTCCAACTGAACTGTGTAGGTTATATTTCCAGAATGCCATTGCATTATCACACAAACAATATAAAAAAAAAATGAGAGAAACGAAAAAGCCAACATCACAGTTTAACTTGTCCAGCAATTTGTGCTTGAAAAGTGAAATAATAATAATAGGCCTGGAATCAGCAGTCCAGATTTGATGAAAGGGTAATTTTTGTAATTATATTTCACCTGTCAAAAGTAAAGTAAACTAAAGTACAAGTGAACAAGTTAGATAGAATTATCTATTCTCCATATTCAAATGGTTTCCGATATTTGGGGTGCTCATTCATGATTTTTTTTTACATCATTCATTTTCTCTTGCAGTTCTTTTTCAACTACTTTCAAAAGGTTTTCTTTTTCTTTTGCGGCCCTTCTCATGCTGTTGCTCTTAGAAAGCAGTGTTAGATTGCCCTGGGCTTCTGCTTTTTTGGCCATGCTGTCTGCACTCACGAACAGAGATTTTATATCTGTCTGCAGTTGGGTTTTCCTTCTCTTTACGGCATCAACTTCTTCAAACAGCTTTCTTTTAGAACTTTTGGATTCCTTTTCCTTTGTTTCCCTCTTTTGTTCATCTAGGTACATATAGTACCTCCGTCTTCCACTAGATTCTGACATTAACAATGTATTGTCCATCACTACATTCGGCATATCCAACAGACCTAACGTGGTCACAAATGACCCTCCTTGCCACTGTGGTTTGCTGCGACATGTTTTCAGTCTCAATATGTCTATTGATGGAAAATCCTCTTTCAACTGTTGCTTGGCCATGTGAGAGGAGTAACACCGTCTGAATAACTTTCCAGAGTTTCTGTAGATGTTTTTTCTTTGAAATGGCATCAAACCAGAATGAATCAACTCTGTCAATATCCGAGTCAAATTCGGTCTCCTTCATTTCTTCGACAAGCTGGCCATACTGTCTGTAAGCTTCATCAGCATCAATTTCATCAACTCTCCCTACATCAGTCAACATTTCCAGCATCTGTTTACATTTATGCTTGCTTGCAAGAGGTTGCTTAACAAGTTGCCTTGGATCCAGGCAAATCATACATCTTGCCAATCGGTAGACGAATGGCATTTTTTCTAATAATTTCATCACCATCTCCACCAGAAATGTCCTACACCGCATCTTTAAATTCAAAATGTCCCGATCATTGCATTTCTTGGCAATTTTCACATCCTTTAGACAAACTGAAAGCGGTTGTGGATAGGAGCAAGAAATGATCTATCCCCGATTACCGAGCCATTTATCTATTATGTTGTAATGGCTAGTATAACCATCAACATATTAGATTAACGAAACTATAACTTTTATTTCATTTTATTAATAAAATAAAGAATCGTTTTTCCTTGAAATTCAAGCACTTTTCCAGGACAACATAGATTTATGTCATTTTTCCAGGACATTCCAGGCCTGGATTTTAAAATCATGAAATTCAAGGACTCCAGGTTTTCCAGGACGCGTACGAACCATGATGATCCATTCATCTGGTGATTAGTATGATCCATTCTCATCAACAACCTATGTTGCCTTCTTGTTAGAAATTTGAAACTAGAGTAGTGACTGGTTATGACTAAAAAATACATATGTACCATAATACCTACATGTACATAGGGAATAATACATGAGTGGCCGTTAGATACAATTTATCTCACAAGGAGTTCTTTTAAAATGTATCTTTAACGAGCGAAAGCAAAAACAATTCTTCTAGATTATGGTAGCCCCACTCCTATGACTAGTGACATTCAATGTTGGACTAGTAAATAACTACTATTGCCATGCCTGATGGCTAGTGAATTTTTTGAGTAAAATGTTACAGTTTAGTCTATTTTGTAAACATGAATATCCTGCTCCCATCCCCACCACCCCAGTGTTAGTGTTTTAAAAACTCTGCCTTTTTAGGTGACATATCCAATTATTACTATTATTTAGTAATACTGAATTAACTTAAAAGTAAAGTTGGGCAGTAAATTTTTAATAGTGAAGGAATTTTTTTTAATCACTGATCCCATGGCTAGTGAATTTTATAAAAATTCTAGAAGCCCTGACAAAAATATCTAGAGGCCCTTAATTAATTTTGTTCAGTATAAAAACTAACACTAAATTAACAGACTAAACAGGTAAGGGTGTCAGTGTATCAGTGTGATACATGTAACTCCACCTGACATAGGACTTGTACATATATATGACAATTATTATAGTATCATACATGTGATTGTCATGCATACATGCAAAGACCAATTATGGCTCAGTCATTGTAGAGTTTAGCTTAAGGGTGAAACGTACATATATATAATCAAGCTTCGAAATTCAATTGGTGGATTTGAAAGCAAGATTTGTATTATTTTTATTAGGTAATAAACACTCAAATTTGACAAGCAGTTCTCAAAATTATTACTAATATGGATTTAAAAGCTTATGATTTGCATGCATATTATCATCAGATCTTGCTTTTCATGGACGAATTCAAGTAGAGTAATTTAGCTTCACTTAGCATGCAAATCTATATATGGTATCAATACAATATTTTATATGGCTCCCCATGACCTACTAAGTCTGGGGAGCAATCAATCACTCCCCTCAATTTTTTCTCATGTCTATAGGTCTGTATCACACTTGATAATGAGAAATTTTAGATGTACATGAATTTGAAAGCTAGTGTCAAAAATAAGATGGAAAGCAATTCGTGTTTGTGGTACCGTTTATCAGACAGCTGATTATGCTAATAATATTTAAAGTAAAATTCTTATTAACTTAAAGTAAAGTAGGGCTACTGAAGTTTTAATTGTGGTTAGTAAATGTTTTAAATCACTAACCCTATGGCTAGTGGATTTTATAAAAATTCGAGTGACCATGGGCTAATTTTTAGCGTCATTTGCTACTTGCTTTTTGAAATTGTGTATACTTTTCAAACCAATAAGTACTATTAGTACATGTATATTTAAGAAACATAATTTGTTGAAGAAATGGCTATATCATGGAACATTTAACATCACTGTACATGTACTATTTAGGTGATGCCATGTGATATAACCAGCTGCATGGCAACTGTTGAAATTTAATGTTTTGTCTTGTCACATTGGCATTTATTGTATGAGACACTTGTATCATAGTCACCTTTGCTGAAAAGGTAAAAACGTTATAGAAACAGTTTGAAGTGGGTTCTGGTCCAGGGCTTGAAACTATGGTGGCCCCCAAAATAATAATGGATGTTGTCAAATTATGGTAAGCGAACCATGAGCAATATTTTAATGTGGAATACAAATATTAATAGTAAAGTAAAGTTTGTTTTATTTAACGACGCCGCTAGAGCACATTGATTTTTTTATCTTATCATCGGCTATTGGACGTCAAACATATGGTAATTCTGACACTGTTTTTAGAGGAAACCCGCTGTCGCCACATAGGCTACTCTTTTTACGACAGGCAGCAAGGGATCTTTTATTTGCGCTTCCCACAGGCAGGATAGCATAAACCATGGCCTTTGTTGAACCAGTTATGGATCACTGGTCGGTGCAAGTGGTTTACACCTACCCATTGAGCCTTGCGGAGCACTCACTCAGGGTTTGGAGTCGGCATCTCGATTAAAAATCCCATGCCTCGACTGGGATCCGAACCCAGTACCTACCAGCCTGTAGACCGATGGCTTGCCACGACGCCGGTCAATATTAATAGTGGCTCATATGTTATAGTTCTAAAGAAGATCACTCACATAATATTATTTGGACGACTAACGTCATTATTTTTTTGATATTTAAGTCACCCAAAGAGGACATTGGTTGCATTTGGCTACCTGGCCACAGGCTGTTTCGAGCCCAGTGGTCATCACTGGGTGTGAATCCGAGAAAGTGTTTCCCATAAAATTTGAAATTCTGCGATCTACTAACTAGCACTTCTTGCCAACTTTAATTTTTAAAAGATGCCCCCCCCCTCTAAAATAAATATATAAAACATTTTATAGAACTGAAGGTAGAATGTACAAAAAAAACTTTAGCATTCCTGTACTACTATTCACACAATGCCTAGTGTATCTAGAACTAGTGCAGTGAACACATTAAGTCAATACAGTGAATACTGTCTGGACTAATCTAGACCTTATAATATATATATATATATTATATATTATATATATATATATATATATATATATATATATATTATATGGATATGCTGACTATAGTAAATTATAACATAATATTATGGCCATAGCAGATTACTAATCAGTGATTCTCCTATAAAGCTTTGAAAACAGGAAGTGTCTGTCAATGACCAATATTAAGTTTACATTCTGCATACAAATGCACCAGTTGACAGTCATAAAATGTAACACACACAAAGCATTAATGGTGTTATATTCTACATACTTACAAACATAAAAATGACACAGTCATGTCAATACAACTTATTGTTATGAACAACACAACCAAAATAAACTAAACATTGCTGACCTGTCTGTTCAGACCTCGTTGACAAAACCAAAATGCATCTAAATATAGCAATCCTAATTTCTTTCTGCTTTACAGCCATAATTATTATTTACCTAAATGCTAGTAAACTTCATAATTAGAAATCAATTAATTACAATTTACACCATGTCCAATCTTAACAATCTTGGCAATTGTAACATACCTGTCGTCATTGTCCCATTTTACAAACACAGACGCCATTTTGCAATGTTAATTATGAGTTACCTGAATGGTGGAAATAGGCCCAGGTAGTCCATAATGCTGGTGATATTCAATCTGTATAAAGTAGTTATTTAATTGTTATAAATGCAGATACGCCTATGTAGTAATTTACTATACTACAAACTATTTCTAAAGAGGCACATTAAACAAGCGTTTAACGTCGAATAACATAAATTATTAATTGTTTTTGTTATTGATTGTTGAGGCCTGAGCTGACCTACCGACCTTGTTATTCAACAGGCGTGTCAAATCTACATGCGTGGGAATACTTAGGCCTACTGTTATTGAAAGAGACATAAGTATATCTTGAAACCCAGAACCAGCTATTGGCGCAGGTCTGTCTTGGCTGATTTATATACACAGGTCCGTAGGAATGACATCTGAAAGGGTGTGTACACAATTTCTCGTGGGGTCACACGTCTTGAGTAGGTGGGTGGGGCACATGCCACATTTTTTAATCCATATTTTTGTCCCTCTCTATATAAATAAAGATAACAATGTAGCTTATCCTCGCACCACCAAATATATAATTATATATTGTGTCCCCCTACTCGAGATATCGTTCACACGGATGGGCCAATAGGCGCTCAGGCTTCCATTTTTGTACGGGGTGGGGGTGGGCAGGCTGGATAACAACATAATTTATTCATATTAGCATTACTACCGAACAGCTATATAGGGTTGCAAACGAATCACTACGCATTTTTACATGGATTACAACTAATTTTGAGTGTAAAATGATGGAAATGCATGGTAAAAAGGTCTCAGGTTAGCACATTTAAATTTGAGGTTTTGCTCCAGCAATAGGGAGCACTTGCCTTCTGTCTCGTACGCTTATGTCAACTAGATATATCGTGTCCCCCTAATGGATGGGGGTGGGGGGTGGGTGGTGGCTCAGTGGTAACGCGGTCGGTTTGGGATCGATCCTCGTCGGAGGGCTATTATTTTTCGCTCCAGCCAGTGCACCATGACTGGTACTTCAAAGGCCGTGGTATGTGCTATCCTGTCTATGAGATGGTGCATATAAAAGATCCATTGCTGCTAATCGGAAAGAGTATCCCATTGCGTGGCGGAAGCAGGTTTCCTCCCTCAAACCGTAAATAAAATGTGTTGAGTGCGTCGTTAAATAAAACATTTCCTTCCTTCCTTCCCTAATGGAGATATCGTTCTTACGGGCCTGCATAGAGTTGGATAAAAAAACCCCGTATATTTTGATCTTCAAATGTTGGTAGTGGGTGGGGACTCAACCCCCCGGTTCTATACGTGCCTGTATGTACACGCCTGTGTACTGTATTAATTTAAGCAACTGACCGCTGCTAGACCGTGCTCTAGAGTATTTCCCGCCGTACATGTAGCCCATTAATTTGCGGTTTCTTCCCCTGTATACATACCAGAAATAGTTCAGATGTTTTATGTATGTTAAATATAAACTGAGGTTTGTTTAACGTTTGTTTTTGTTTTGTGAGTGCGAGTGTTATGGTGCAATTCAGGCGGTGGGCTACACTTAGTAAGTTAAATGTAGTTGGAATATTTCTATTATGGGCTATATATATATATATATATATATATATATATATATATATACATCAACGATAAAAGTGACATATTGAGAATACTACATTAATTACCGTTAGATACCACTTATCTTACGAGTTGTTTTAAAACGTATTTAACAAGCGAAAGCAATTGGATGCGTTTTTGAACACCGAGTATCTAACGGACACGAATGTAGTGTTCTGTTTCTTACATAACCCAGGTTTAAAACAAAATTAAACGTCATTTTCACATCTAACTATTAATTTCGATCGAGCGTATAATTTTGATTGGATGATAATGGCTCTGTGGACCGGGTCGTCACATAGGAGCAGCTAGTCGCACGCTATCACATGTATCTGTGTTTGTTTTGTTTAACAACATTACTAGAGCACATTGATTAAATAAAATCATCGGCTATTGGGTATCAGACATTTGGTAATTCTGACACACAGTCGTCAAAAGTTTTGTTCAACGACACCACTAGAGCACATTGATTTATTATTGGATGTCAAACATTTGGTAATGGGGACATATAGTCTTAGAGAGGAAACCCGCTACATTTTTCCATTAGGAGCAAGAGATCTTTTATACGCACCATCCCACAGACAAGATAGCATATACCACGGCCTTGGATATACTAGTCGTGGTGCACTGGCTGGAACGAGAAATAGCCTAGTGAACCCACCGACGGGATAGATCCTAGACCAACTGCGCATCAGGCGAACGCTTTACCACTGGGCTACATCCCGCCCCTTACATAGAGAAGTAAATGTAATTGCCTTACACCTACCTACACAGGCTGGTAGGTACTGGGTTCGGATCCCAGTCGAGGCATGGGATTTTTAATCCAGATACCGACTCCAAACCCTGAGTGAGTTCTCCGCAAGGCTCAATGGGTAGGTGTAAACAACTTGTACCGACCAGTGATCCATAACTGGTTCAACAAAGGCCATGGTTTGTGCTATCCTGCCCGTGGGAAGCGCAAATAAAAGATCCCTTGCTGCCTGTCGTAAAAGAGTAGCCTATGTGGCGACAGCGGGTTTCCTCTAAAAAAAACAGTGTCAGAATGACCATATGTTTGACGTCCAATAGCCGATGATGAGATAAAAAAATCAATGTGCTCTAGTGGCGTCGTTTAATAAAACAAACTTTACTTTTACACCTAACTACCCACTGAGTCCTTAAATTCGCTCTGGGTGAGAGCCGGTACCGGGATGCGAACTCATCATCTACCGGCCATAAGTCAGATGACGTAACCGCTACTCCACCGACGCCAGTCTGATGGTTTGGTATCATGTTATTATTTTTGGATGGAGCTTATTAATAGTTGGTTTACCACTTGTTCAAAACAGTATTCACATCTAGTCTGATCATAACAGGGTTTGTATTAAGAAAGAAATCATTTCTGTGCGAAAACATATCCAATTTAGGCATATATTCCGAATTTCATATAAGAAATTGGTCTCATAGATAGGGGATGGGGATTAAGCGAAACACTGTTTGCAATATATCAAATATTACACCTGGAAATTAATTAAGCATCACACAAATAGATAGCACTGCAGCCAAAAAAAAAAAGAAAAAAAAAAAGAAAGAAAAAAGGCGCTTAAAAGGAAATGTTTTTTTTTTTAACGACGCACTCAACACATTTTATTTAGGTCTACGATTATATGGCAGGCGCTTAGAAGTAGAACTCCTTTATTATAGAATTCATACCAAATAGTGAGTTTTCATATGTTCTGTATCTACTAGATATTTACAGATATAACATGACTAAATTATTTATGATAAGCACATCAGTGTCAGTGGCGGAGGAAGGTGCAAAAAGTGGTGGTGGTGGTGGTGGTGTGTGTGTGTGTGGCACATGCACACATATATAAATATAAATATATATAAACCATCGCTGCTGCTACGGGATCAAGAAAAGTGTGTGTGTGTATGTGTGTGTGTGTGTGTGTGGGGGGGGGGGCACACGCCCCCTTGCCCCCCCCATCCCGCTTCCTTCGCCAGTGTGATTTCAGCTCCATAGTGAAATTACCATTTTTATTTATTAGAATACATTAAATATTGATGTAATGAGTGTTACTTTCTGTCCATCTTTTTCAATCTTTTCTGTATATACAAAGCATTAATTTGAGTGTTTTTATCCGTAACATTACTTGCGAAGTATATGTATAGTCTTTGTATTAATTGCAATAGGGGGCCTACTATAAATTAATAAACAAGTTCAAATTAAATTTTATTATTTTTTTAATCAGGAAAAATAAATGTCATGATTGTTTTTCATTCCATATCTTTCTTAAAATCTGCATCCACACACATTTTCTTAATTGGACTGAACATTTGAAGTCCATTCGTCATGTCGCACTGGCCATTGTACACAACACGGTTCTTTTGGCAGACGACAAAGAAGGGAGACCACTCTCTCCCGACCCATGGATTGAGTCCGTCTGGCAGTGCGTTGCAGCTGGAAAACCGGACGTTACAGGGCACACAGTGAGCAAACTTGCACTGGTTCGCTTCGTATTCACCTAAAATAAAATAAAAAAGTACTGACAGTTAAACAACAGGTTTAATGATTAAATATGCATAGTCCTTTAGAACATTTTTTTTTTTTTTATATAGCTGGTTGCAAATTACAGGCTGAATCATGAATAGAATTTTTTTATTTTTTTTTATACAATGTACATGTATACGATATATCCGAGGTTGTCGTAATGTTTATGGAAGTTCAAGACAGTATTTATAGTCCTTCCCACAGGGAATGCCGTTTTTCATAATATGGAATTTACTACAAGCTATTTCTTTTTGAGCCGATTGTTTTCTAAATTGAACACACAAATGTCCCGTTGGATTGAGTCCAAAACGAAAAATAATTATGCAATTTTAATGAAATAATTTGACGCATGCTTTAGAACAGTTCATCGAAAATAATTTTGAGGAGCTACATGTATTTCAGTGATGTTTAACTTACATTAGTCGGCCGAATTATAGCTCTTGTATGCAGAAGAAACATACATGTATTTATAGTTATTTCTGAGCCGATTGTTTTCTAAATTACACAAACAAAATTAAATAGTATTTTGTTTCGTTATTTCCAAAACACTTTTATTTTTCCTGTTACGCAGGCCCGTAGGAACCGGGGCGGATCGGGGGGTGGGGGGGGGAGTGAAGGGCACGTGCCCCCAACTTGTGAGCACCCCCCCTTTTTTTTTTTTTTTTTTTTTTTTTTACATATTAATGTTTGCCATTGTAACCAAAATCTGATATAGTGTTTGTACCCAATCTATCAGTGTCTCTCCACCCCACGACTCCCAAAGTTGTTTCTACGGGCCTATTACGTCAAACCAAAAAAAAAAAAAAAAAAAAAAAAAAAACTTGTAGGAGGATCGGATGGAATATACTATCACTATAGTTATGGTCAACTATACTCGAAAATTGACGGGTTTAGCCCCATCTATGTGCTGATCGATTACAAAAACCCATAATCAATTGTGTGTGAAAACGTTAACTGTATAATTGTACCTCCAGCTAAGACAATGGAATTGACGTACATGTATATGTTGGGGATGGTGTTTGTTTTCATATATAGGCTACATAAAGGAAAACAATATTAAATTATAGTTAGCCATTTGTAGGGTCTAGTGGGGCGGGACGTAGCCCAGTGGTAAAGAGCTCGGCCGGTCTGGGATCGATCCCCGTCGGTGGGCCCATTGGGTTATTTCTTGTTCCAGCCAGTGCACCACGACTGGTATATCAAAGACCGTGGTATGTACTACCCTGTCTTTGGGATGGTGCATATAAAAGATCCCTTGCTGATAATCGAAAAGAGTAGCCCATGAAGTGGCGACAGCGGGTTTACTCTCTCAGTATCTGTGTGATCCTTAACCATAAATAAAATGTGTTGTAGTAGCAGCAGCAACAGCAGCAGCAGCAGCAGCAGTAGTAGTAGCCTAGTAGTAATTATAGTAATGCTAGTTGTAGCGTTAGCAGCATCATCATCAACAGCAGCAAACACATGTTCATTATTATTAATAAGTGATTCTACTCACATGGGTCCACGGGTTCTTTTCTCTTGCCACACTCGACTGAAGTGTGCGGCTCACACCGCTTTTCGTCTTCGTTGTAGAGAAGTGGGTACGGGCATTCTTTCAAGTGAGGGTCTTGGCTGATAGTAGTCTCCCTTGATCTGCAATCGAAATACTGGGCACAGTTGTCGGACTTGGCAGTCATTCCGTTTCCGCCTTCGTAGCATGGATTTAGCTTCTCCAATTCGGTTTTGATACTGCCTGGAATCAAATAGCACATGACATAATATAATCCGCATTTCTATATAGTGCTTTTTATATGATTTCTGCCTGCCTATCTGTCCGTCCACCCATCTTTCTATTTTTGGATAGGATGGATGGACACGTGGGTTGATGGATAAATGAAAGGGTGTACGAATAGATGAGATAGCTGCTCAATAATGGACGCCACTGGGGCATTTTATTTTATTGTAACTTTATTTCTGTGAGTATATTAAATTACGGCACATACCGCAGTTACATGCACGTGGGCAGACCGTCCAGAATAGAGGTTTATGATTAGTTGCTAGCGGTTACTTGAAAAAGAAATCCATGTAGTGTCCTCATACCTATTGGGTGTAATGTAAACCCTAACCGGCCTTGACATACGACTGGTAGGTACTGGGTTCGTATCCCGGAAGCTGCTCCCACCCAATGCGAGTTTAACGTCTCAATGGGTATGTGTAAGGCCACTGCAACGATTTCTCTCTCACTAACCACTAACAACTAACCCACTGTCCCGGAAAGACAGTCCAGATAGCTAAAGTGTGTGTCCAGGACAGTGTGCTTGAACCTAAATTGGATATAAACACAGAAAATTTAAACGAAATAAATTAAATGATGCAAAACCAGTTACCTACCAACCTCAAATGTGTAACAACGTTGCGTCGGGGGGTGGGGTGGGGTGGGGGGGGTAGGGGGTGCACGAATACTCATTTGGAAATGCGCTTGGGAATTGTTTTTTTTGTAAGTATTTTTGGAAGGGAGGGCACGTTTAACTCGTTCATCATATAAATGAAACCCCTTTCAAAAATTCCTGGTGATGCCCATCATCTTTAAGGCCTCTGACTTAACCACCTTCGCATACGAGCTGATCAGTAGGGCTTTTTTTTTTACCTGCAGTACTATAAAACATTTCTCAATTCTGTACAACTTACATTTGTCCCACCGTGACCCCCGACCCACGCACGTCTTGGTGTCTGGGTCCCACACACTCTTGCCGCAGTCGAAGTCGTATTTCTTTCCAGCAAAACACAGGTAGAACTTGGAACAGTCCCTTGGATCGGCCACCCAGTTCTGGCCTGGTTTGTTAGCTTCGCATGGAAACTCGGCCTGCACCAGCGCGCCAAGGAACACCACGATGACCGCATGGAACACGAGCATTGTTACAGTTTGGAAACTAAAGAAACGTCTAAGCAGATTCAGAGATAAGTCTTTGTCTACGTAGGACCGTGAAAAGAAAGTCTTGTCTTGGTGCAATCAAGAGTTAGTCTTGGTGTTGGTATAGTCTGGTATAACCTGTTTGATGTTTAGACTAGCAAGCCAATATATAGAGAGTCCTTAAGCCCACACGGTCGTAGAACAAGGATATGGAATGGACAAGGAGTGAGTCAAGGGGTGGGTATGCAAGGGTTTGGTACTTGTGCGAGTTTTGAATCTAGAATTGCTTCACATAGATGTACATGAATGGATTGCAATGCTTCGAATCTCTTTTTATTCTTCTTTATCGTTATTATCCTCAATTTAAGCATGTACAGAAAAATGTGCTAGCCTGTCTGTTACTTTCTAAATCCGCTAAGCCGTTTTACCTGCAACCCCATTTTAACCAAAGTTTCTTCCCTTAAATGATGTAATGAATCTTATACGTCAATCCGTGTCGTTTGGCAAACATATTTGTTTGCTTGTCTAATCAGAGGAAATGTTTATGATGTTGTTGCTAATGGAGACATGTACGGCTCTTAAATATATATAATTAATTTCCCTCTTGAACCAATGACAGCTTTCGTAGGTAATTTCTTATCAAAAGTAAGCACACTCGTCACTTGAAACTTCAAAGTATTAACATGGTACTAGGTGGAGTTACCCAGGGCACAGCGGGTATGAATTGTATTTGTTAAGCAGTGAAACTGTCGATCGTACATTTCACTGTATAACCTTTTGAATTTCCACGGGGGCGGGATGTATCTAGTGACCAGGGTTAAGCCGTTTGCCTGCGATAAATGGGTCTTGGCATCGATCACCTTTAAGTGGCTTCTTTCTTTCTTTTTTTTTATCGAAGGGGATGTGGTTGGTGTTTCTATGTTGTTTTCGTTTTTCGTTTTAAAAATTATTGTTATTTCTTTTTCCTTCTTTTTTTTGTCCTGAGTGTGGTATATGTTGTCCTGTCCATGTAAAAATCTTCATCAAAGAACCATTCAAGTGGTTGATGCCAAGTGCGTGAACAGACATTTTAGCAAGAAGGGATCTAGACTGTGGTGAGCGAACTTTATAAGGATGGTGGTGGTGGTGGTGGTGGTGGTGGTGGTGGGGGGGGGGGGGGTCGAGTCATGCTTTCCGGGAAAATATATTGATAAAAGAAAATTAGCTCGAGACAGGATGGGCTTTCGACCCCCCTGAACCCTCCCCCCTGCACACGCGCCTGGATGCAGGGTTTTCTCTCTCACACTTTAAGCCACGTGGAGGTTATCGTCTCATATTTTAGAAAAGAGTGGCCCATTGAGTGACGTCATCGGGTTTCCTCACTCATTAACCATCTGACATGTCCGACGCTGTATGTCCATCATTAAAATATGTTTAGTGCATCTTTAAATATATTTCTTGTTTTCTTCATAATGAGTTGGGGGTATCGTCAAATAAACATTCCTTTCTGTTAGTTATGATTAGATGTTAGACCAATGAGTAAACTTAGTTTGTTGAGTCATGGAAGGAATATGATTATTATTAATCGTATTACAGTGAAGTTCCTCTAAACCAGACACCCACAGGACCAAGTAAACAGTCTGGTTAAAAGGGGTCTCCTAGTTTTTAAACACTACAGCATAGTTTTCACTATTAGAGCCATTTATGATCACTGAAATCAAACATCACTTATATTTTATTCTTTAGATTATCCATTTCTGTAGAACCGAAGTGTTTTTGGCCATCCTGTTGTTTTTAATACCACAAAATGCATTTTTCATATTTTAAAAACGCACGTGCGTCTGAGAAGTAGCGGTTATTGATTCGACGTATGGTCTATTTTTTAAGGATATTTTCCGGTGTTAACGCTACAAACTCTTCTTTCACTCTGTTATAACTTTATCCAAATGTGTTACAGGTTTGCAGATTAACTAACCTTAAGAGTCCATTTTTACGAGTTGAAGCTAGGGTCTACGCCTTTAACAAAGAACCATAAAAACGACCAGTTCTGAGACAATTCCGGTTTGGATTAGGTGGTGTGGAGGGGTATTATGACTGCTAAGAGTGGTTTTTTAAAAAGTTCTGTCTGTATTTTCTTTTATTGTTGTCTGTTATTGGATCCTTCTGACTTTTGTGGTATTGTGTTCTATACTCATCTCCTTCTAGCTTTAAAGGATCACGGAATAAAATTATATTGTTGTAAAAATACATTACTCCCTCCATTTTTGCAGGGTGTCAGACTGGATTTTGTTGTTGCGCGAATTAAAGGAAATATTGCACGAATCTGGATAACAAAATTTTATTCATATTAGCATTACAGGTATATAGGGTTGCAAACGAATCACTACACATTTTGACATGGATTACAACAACCAATATTGTGGTTAGAATTATAAAAATACATGGTGAAAAGGTTTCAAGCAAGCTAATTTCCCCCCAATATCTCTATCGTTTTTGCCCGAATTTATGGATTTGACTCAGCACTGTGTGTGTGTGTGTGTGTGTGTGGTGGTGGTGGTGGTGGTGTGTGTGGGGTGTCAGTTGTCACCCTCCCCCAATCTCGTACGCTTGTAACTCCCCCTGTTAATTGGACTTAATTCTCTCAACTACTCGTATATAAAAAGGAAACTTATAACATGCTTTGATTTATGGTACAAATTACATTTTCGGAAAGTCTACTGTTGTTCTAAGGTGCGTGCTAAGCGGAAAGTGGTCGGGACGTGTAAACATAGATAAGGGACATAATATATAACACACGGGGTGGCGGGCTGCCTTGTCGTGTCCTGTTTACATTGTTACTGTCTGCGGTGATGTTCAACGTGTTGAACGCACCAGGATAAACACCTAGGTACACACAGCTGTCCTGTTACTTTTACCTGTCTAGGTACGTCGAACGCAAATTACACTGACTCAGATATTTTAAGTTGTTACAAGTTCGGAACGGTCAATTTATATATGCAATGAAACATTTATTTCTTACGGAGCCCCGGAGATGACAGACGAGAAAATAATTTTATTATGTTCTCTCGTAATAACATTATGTTCCCTCATAATAACACTATGTTTTCTCATAATAATATTATGTTCCCTCACAATAGATATTGTGTTCCCTCATAATAAATATTTTGTTCCCTCATAATAACATTATGTTCCCTCATAATAAATATTGTGTTCCCTCATAATAATAGTGCGTTCCCTCGTAATAATATTGTACTTCCATAACGCGATTGGTCCGGAGATGAGAACACGCTGCCAGGTGTGAATACCCATCTATTGCAATTACTTACGGGTCTATGTATCATGTAGACACATACGACAAAACAGGCACACGCGCACGCGCACACACACACACACACACACACACACACACACACACACACACACACACATACATACACACACACATATATATATATAAGTGGTGTTTCGATTAATCGAGTTTGTCGTGCATTACTCACTACTCTACATGTTCAGCATTCTAGTCAAAATTAGGCCATTCTGCTACCTTGTAATAAATGTGTACATTTATTTTCATTCAGGTTGATGAAAATGTACTGGTAATTATTTCTGATGAAGATCTGGCAAAGTATTTGCCGAAATATGGTGACAGACTAGCATCAGGCAATTTCGCCAGAATACATTTTACAAAGGACATGCCCCAAAGAAATAGAAGGATAAAAAGCTGGTGAAACGTCTACCAGATGCGCTAGATAGTACCCCCCCCCCCCCCCCGCAGAACATAAAGCAAGATTTAATTCAAAAATTGGAAATGTATACGCAAAACGGAAACACAGGCGTATAGAACTGGGCTGGATGGATTACAGTGAAGATATATCGGACTACAAACAAGTTCACAGCCAAAAGGGTAAGGGTACTCGGCAACGCACCGTAGCTATGTCAAAACGAGCCAAAGATTTACTCAAGGAAGCAATTTGGACCAGTTCCCAATGACAACACAATAAACACCTTGAATGACACAATACCTTTGCAACAGCCAGTCACCGAAGTAGTACATACAATGGAAGAATTAGATAGAAATGAATTTCAAGAGTTACCGAAAGAAGAAATTTGGAACGAGTTGCCAAACGTATTGAATTGCACTGCAAGAGAAAGCTGTACGCCTAACAGTACCATTATCAGCACTGAAATCGAACACATCCAGGAGCTGCAAGACGGGTACGAGTCGTCAGATGAACTGTCACGTTTTCTGTCTTCCCAAGTACCCACATCATCACCATTAAGAGAATCTGCAAGCCAATCTCCTTTGTTATATATCTCAACACCAATCCCAACTCTCACCCTGAACAGGGTTAACATTTTAAACGAAATGATTGGCCATTTCAAGGAGGATACACTGTTACGTGAAACAATTAGAATGTCGTTTAGGAACGAAGTTGGCGCAGATGCATCCGTCGTGTCACGTGAGGTATACACAGCTTTTTGGGAAGAGTTCATTGAGGTACAGACAGAAAGGGAAGGCATTCGTGTGCCAGCTCTATCTCCAAAGTGGCAGTCAGAAGAGTGGATGGCGCTAGGACGAATATTACTGAAGGGATTTCTTGATCACGAGTTTTTCCCTCTACGCCTTACTCCAGCATTTATTTGTGCTGTCGTTTTTGGTGAGGATGCTGTGCCGAGTGTCCTACTACTGGAGAGTTTTTTGGACTTTGTATCCTACAGGGACAGAGAACGACTTGAGAAACCGATGTCTGGAAACCTCATAGAAAATGAATCCGATGAGATGATTGATTTCTTTGACCAGATGAACTACAGAGGTATACCAACTAAAGAAAATGTCAAATATGTTCTTTTGCAAATTGTCCATGAGCAGTTCATACAGAAACCAAAATATGCATTAGACTCCATAGCAGCTGTATCCCAAACTCCACTAACAAAGAACCACTTTAAAACTATGCAAGAGCTCAAATCATTCTTCGAAGAAAGGAAACCAACAGTCCCACGGGTGGTAAATCTATTTAAACCAACACTAAAGAGCCCTTGCGAAATAACAACGTTTCGATCTTTAACCCAGTATGTGAAAGCTCAAGACGAAAAAGGTTTGGCACGGGTTTTGAGATTCTTCACAGGATCTAACATGCTAAGTGTAAAACACATTGAAATAAATGTTTGCCCAATAGACGGCCTTGAAAGACGTATCATAGCACACACTTGTGGACCACTTATAGAAATACCAACCACCTACTCATCATACAGGGGGTTTCGAAACGAAATGGAAGATATCCTAAAGTCTGAAGAAGCTTTGAAAATGAACATGGTATGAGTTCAGTTGTAGACTGTGTGCAGTAACGTTTGCGTGTTTTCATTATGTAGTACTTCGTTTATTTTCCAGTCACCACAGAGCAGATGGTTATCAGTTTTTCTCTCATTTCATTTCCCTTCATGCGTACATCTGTTTAAAATTATATAAATTAGACATGCACTCTCTTTTTCAATTATTGTTACGTGGGTGACTGGTTCTCTTGAATCAATTGTATTCAAGTTTACACGAGCAAGTTACTACGCTTAAATAAACAAAATTTGAGTTTTCTTCTTTTAATAAATATTTTGTTTCTATTTAATTATGTTAATTCAAACCCAGAGCGAGTTTCAACGGCTCAATGGGTAGGTGTATGGCCACTACAACTACTTATCTCTCACTAACCACTAACAGCTAAACCACTGTCCTGAACAGAGTGCCCAGATAGTTGAGGTGTGTGTACTAGGAAACAGTGCTTGAACAATACTTTTATATAAGCATGAAAATAACTTTAAAATATAGCCGTAAGCGGCAATAACGGGCCCCAAGCTAATATTAGCCACCTATAGACAACAAAGATAAACAGAATAAAAACTAGTTTCTTTGGTCGTAATTTCTGGTGATAATTTTGTTGTTGGGTTTGTTGGAAAAGAAATTATTGTGGACACTTACAATTAGCAAAAATTAATTAGGGATAGTGAAAAACATACAAGTACATAGTTTTATTACCAGTATCCATAATGTCTGAAATGCTCAATTTGCATTGGTCAATGCTGACAGAACCAACCATGTTGAGCAAAGATTCCTTTCCTTTTAATGCATTTATGAATTATGCTCTATTAAAAGAAGGATGTTTCAAGAATGGTTAACAAAGTTACTGTTTCTGAACTATGACCCTGACTCTGCCACTGATTAAGTATTATGCGAATTGTTATGTGTATAATAATGAATGGGGAGTGGATATTATATGTATAATAATGAATGTGGAGTCCAAATGGTGTGTATAGCAATGAAAAAAGAAAAGAAAGAAATGTTTTAATTTAACGACGCACTCAACACATTTTATTTACGGTTATATGGCGTCAGACATATGGTTAAGGACCACACAGATTTTGAGAGGAAACCCGCTGTCGCCACTACATGGGCTACTCTTCCGATTAGCAGCAAGGGATCTTTTATTTGCGCTTCCCACAGGCAGGATAGCACAAACCATGGCCTTTGTTATGGATCACTGGTCGGTGCAAGTGGTTTACACCTACCCATTGAGCCTTGCGGAGCACTCACTCGGGGTTTGGAGTCGGTATCTGGATTAAAAATCCCATGCCTCGACTGGGATCCGAACCCATTACCTACCAGCCTGTAGACCGATAGCCTACCACGACGCCACCGAGTCCGGTGTATTTAATAATGAATGGGTAGTGTAGATTATATGTATAATAATGAACATGGAGTATAGACTTAATACTAATAGATGTAATTAATGTGAATTCCAGGTTATGTGTATAATAATGATCTATTTATTATCACGCACTGAACTTAATAAATCGTGTAGCATCAACTCACTGCTCCTAGAATTGTGCAATTTAAAAAAGTGTTTAACGACACCACTAGAGGACACTGATGTATTTATTATGGAATATAGGATGTCGAACATTTCGTAATTTTGACAGTCTTAGATTTAGCAAACCCGCTACATTTTTCCATTAGTAGATTTTTATGGTGTACTGGCTAGAACGAAAAATAGCCGATTGGTCCAACTTACGAGGATCGATCCTAGACCGACCGCGCATCAGGCGAACGCTTTACCCCTTGTGCATCCAGATAATCATGAATGTATACGTTATAAATGTAAATTTTATACATCATTAGTATCGTTACTTACAACTATAGTATAGATTTATGGCTAGCCCGAGTACTCCGACTGTAAGCTAGCTAGACGGACATTTGGACATAAATACGCTCTCATTACAGTCAGAGACCAAGCTATGTATTTTTTTTTAGCAATTGCCGACAACCAAAAAGTTGTCAAAGATTTCCGCTCTAATAATAATAATAATAATAATAGATTTTTATTTCAGATCAGAGATCCATAGAACATATATAAACATCACATACAAAACTAATTACATAATATACAGCAGCTTGTGCCAGCGATTTACACATACAGATTTGACATACACAGTAGTACAGCGCAGGTGGGCAAGTAGGTCGTTTGAAGTTGTTTCGATTCTGCTCTTCAGCGAATATGCTGTTAAGCGAAGTAAAGCGCCAAAGCTTTTTACTCGATGACTGACAAACATCTTGCTGGCACTGTATGGTCGTCGTTGTCCGATCATCCATCGGTATGCATTATTATAACATATGATATTCCTTATCGTTCTGTAAGTGGTGACATGTGGATCACCTGGAACCATAGCTGATGGTCAGGTCTACGGCAGCAGCTACAACTACGGCAACACCGTGACGTATTCTTGTAACCAGTACTACAACATGACAGGCTATTACAAACAGACGTGTCAGGATACTAATACCACAACAATCCTATGTTTGACGCCAAATACCTTTACATCGATAATTTTCGAGTTAATTGATTAAAAAATTTTTTAGATATTAATCACTAATACACACACTACAGAAAGAAACCCGACAGCACCCACATTCAGCTAAGCTTCGGCAAACTCCGGACAGCAGAATTCTACGTTCGCCGACCTATATCGTGACGTTGCGTCACATGATCGCCCACTCAGCCATTCCGTCTTCCAGGGGCCGTCTCAAAACGACAAGTGCCCGACAATCACAAGTTTGTTTTGTGTAACGACACCACTAGAGCACATTGATTCATTAATCATCGGCTATTGGATGTCAAATATTTGGTAATTTTTTCATTGTGTTAGAGAGGAAATCCGCTACATTTTATCATTGTCATGTCATGTCATAGGGTTTTACGTGCACATTCAGAGCAAGCTGTTGTAGCGCACGCCTGTCGTGGGCGCAAGAGCCGGCCTTGGCCGGCCATGTCATGACAGGAAAGGTGGGGGGAGGGGAAGGAGGGACCGCCTGCACTGGCAGGTGCAAGGGAGCACCAGCAGCCCGATTGAATCGGTATCAGGCGGGTGGGGGTGGTGATGGTGCTATGGAATTTGAATGGAGCCGTTAATGCCAAAGAGAAAGTGGTGCGCAATTTTGTTGAGGAAATTTTGGCGCAATTTTGAACGGTCGGTCGAAAGGTAAATGGCCGAGCTAATATAGGTTTTTATATTAGTGAATCGAGAGTAGCTCGTTAATTTTAGACCTTTACGATGCTGTGGTGTCTCCCTAGGTTGCCCATAGGGCCCTTATAAAGGGCCTGACCGCTTCTGGTCGAGGCATCATTTTATCATTAGTAGCAAGTGATCTTTTATAGGCCTGTACACCATCCCACAGACTGGCCATACAAACATAAAAAAACATTAAAAATATCATTATGTGAGTGATTAAAACATTATTATAGCCTACGTGTAATACAAACTGGGGGAGTACATATTATTCAGAGGGAGTGTATATTACATGCATAATATGCACTGGGGAGTGCTTATTCTTGTATAATCCTGACTGGGGAGTTCAAATTCAGGGGAGTGCAATTTATAATAGCAAAAATATATCATTTTGCAATGTGTAGGACTTCGTATTAAAACATTGAACTGAACTGGTTTGACTATTTTGGTAGCGTGTTTACGTAAATTTTAGGGGATCATTGGCTACCGTGGGAAATTTTTAAAATTATATGCTTGAAGATAAATTCATTATGCCAAATAAAAATGTCAATAATACGTTTTTGATTTAAAATATTTGGTGTGTGGCTAAAAGGCCCCCAGCTCCTCTGCTCTGGTACCATATTTTTAGGCACATAATTATGATGTTTTTAAGAAGGGGTGACTTTCTTTGCACCTGCTTGATGCGCGACCGGTCTTAGATCGATCCACGTCGGTGGGCCCATTCGTCTATTTCTCGCTCAACCGAGTGCACCACGACTGGTATATCAAAAGTCGTGGTATGGGATGGTGCATATAAAAGATCCCTTACTACTAATCGAAACATGTAGCGGGTTTCCTCTCTAAGACTAGACGTCGAAATGACTAAATGTGTGACATCCAATAGCCGATGATTAAGATGATTAATAAATCAATGTGCTATAGTGGTGTCGTTAAACATAAACAAACCACTCGTTCATGTGAATGTTAATGCGTAAGTAGAAAGTTTGTTATATATATATATATTATGTGTTATGTGTACCTATAATTTTGCATTGATTTATTTTATAAACATCATGTTAATACTCAAACGCGCCATATCACTAATGTAACCGAATTGTGTCAGTATAATTTTACGTTATAAAAGTTGTATACAAACATTATATCTGTGTATATATGTATATAGTATGTGCTCAAAGGCCACTAGGTCTAATGTGAATAAAGTTATGTTCATTCATTCGTATACTGGCTGTTTGTACATTTTTGTTGTGTAGGTGGTATTTGTCATTTGTTTCCTTTCACTGGTTTTCAGCTTGGAGTTTAATTAATTCCACAGCTTTGTACAGGATTAACAAGGTGAACACTTTACTCACTAACCCTGTCCATGTTTCGTTTGGTTATTTGCTGTTTTGAGTCAGACACTGCATTACATTTGAACATGGAAAACCTGTTAAAAACTTCTCTTCAAAATTAGAAGTCTTTTTGAAGAAAATGAGGAAACGTGTTCCACTTTACAAAGGTAAAAGTACCTCATGCCTTTATTTCAAATGGAATTCTTCAAATGACATAGTTTTAATGATATATGTTGTGTCAGTTATTATCTTGAGAATACAACAAACAAAAACAACGTTCGATCGGGTATATATGGCCGTATATATCAATATTTAACAGGAAGCTATTGTTTACTTTTATTTATACATTTTATTTATACATATATTTCTTTACTATTTATTATTAAATTCTTTGATTTTTAGTTTTAGTTTTTATACCAAGTAAAAGTTGATATTGTTTTATTAATATATAATTTATAGAGAACGTCTGATTTCTTATTTTAAACACTAACACTAAACCAAACTTAACACTAACACCAACACCTAAACTAACACTTACACCTAAACTAACACTAACACCTAAACTAACGCTTACACCTAAACTAACACTTACACCTAAACTAACACTAACATCTAAACTAAAACTAACACCTACACCTAAACTAACACCTACACCTAAACTAACACTAACACCTAAACTAACACTAACACCTACACCTAAGCTAACACAACACCTAAACTAACGCTTACACCTAAACTAACACTTACACCTAAACTAACGCTTACACCTAAACTAATACTAACACCTAAACTAACACTAACACCTACACCTAAACTAACACTAACACCTAAACTAACGCTTACACCTAAACTAACGCTTACACCTAAACTAACGCTTACACCTAAACTAACACTAACACCTAAACTAACACTAACACCTACACCTAAACTAACACTAACACCTAAACTAACGCTTACACCTAAACTAACACTTACACCTAAACTAACACTAACATCTAAACTAAAACTAACACCTACACCTAAACTAACACTAACACCTAAATTAAAACTAACACTTACACCTAAACTAACACTTACACCTAAACTAACACTAACACCTAAACTAACACCAACACCTAAACTAACGCCTACACCTAAACTAACGCTAACACCTAAACTAACACTTACACCTAAACTAACACTTACACCTAACCTAAAACTAACACCTACACCTAAACTAACACTAACACCTAAACTAACACTTACACCTAAACTAACACTTACACCTAAACTAAAACTAACACCTACATCTAAACTAACACCAACACCTAAACTAACACTAACACCTAAACTAACACTAACACCTAAACTAACGCTTACACCTAAACTAACACTTACACCTAAACTAAAACTAACACTAACACCTAAACTAACACTAACGCCTAAACTAACACTTACACCTAAACTAACACTTACACCTAAACTAATACTAACACCTAAACTAACACAAACACTAAAACAAACTTAGCACTAACGCTAACACCTAAACTAACACTAACACTAAAACAAACTTAGCACTAACATTAACACTAACACCTAAACCAACACCAACGCCAACTTCAACTCCAATACCAACACCAACACCAACACCAACACCAAACCTAAACCGTATACTAACATTTCTTAACACTTTATGCTAATAATAATATTCTTAACACTTTATGCTAATAATACTTTTAACGCTTTATTACTAACACTAACACTAACAATAACACCGGTAACACTTTAACACATATTAATATTTAACAGTGACACTAACACTGGTAATACTAACATTTTTAACACGAACACTTCTAACACTAAACATCTTAATACCAACACGGTTAACACCGAACCCAAACCACCACCACCCTAAATAAACATACCGGTAGCTAACTTAAACTAAATTATACGAAATTACAACCTGTTTGCGCTATGGTTGTGTTAACTATGGATAGGCCCTACCATCTTTTCTTAATCCGTGTTATTGTGGTTGTTAATGTTTTGATATTTGCTTTCTCATGCTACACAACAAATGTTAGTCTCATTTCAGATCTTTGCGAGATGTCTCAATCAGTGCAACAACCAGCTCATCATGAATAAAGTTTGTTTAGAAATCGGTTTTATTGCATAAAGCAAGAGCTTCAGCACTGGTAACCAGGGTTTTTTCTAAGCTGTTGTACACATTTCATACTGTGATTTTCTCTCATTTTCCCCACCTATTCTTTCTCTGTTCAAAAACTGACAGACACTAAGCAAAAACGAAAGCCCAAAATTTTACAAAATGTTTCAGAGAAGTATAATATATTTGTGCAAATATATAATAAATGTGGTCTTTTAAGAATTATACAAAAATACAGTTGTAAACATGCTATTTCAGATATATTACTGAGAACACCAATTCAAGGACAAGGTCGGCAGTCATTAAACAAGACTATTGTTGCTGAACTGATCTGACTATGATCTTCCTCCAGTCATCAGGTGGGTGTTATTGATGACTAATATATTTTACAAACCAATGTGATACATCTAGATACACCTGTCAAACGTTCATCCCTTTATAAATATATCGTGAAAAGGATTATTTTACAATAGTGTCTAATGAAACGTACCCAAGCTTTAAAAAGTGCATTACATAGGGAATAATACATGAGTGGCCGTTAAATACCATTTATCTTTTAAAATGTATCTAACGAGCGAAAGCGAGTTTGATACCTTTTTAAACAACGAGTTGTGAGATAAATGGTATCTAACGGACACGAATGTATTCTTCTATTTCTTACATATCCTCAAAAAACAGGTTTAAGAAAATTTTAACACCTTTTTCGACTAAGTTATTTACTGCCGTTGCACTTGTATCTGACTTACGCGTCACAGACACATGAATGTCAGGTTAACTATACGCCACAGTCTAATCGATTTCCATCGTGTTGTTTTTCATTGGATGTATGGCATTGGTGACCTGGTCATCACCTTGGAGAAGCCAGTCGTATGTCTTGAAATTGTCAACACACGTAGTCTGTAAACAACCACGTGTAACCAAAAATAACGCATGGTGTTCTCACCAACGGGTGTATAATAATAATAATAATAATAATAATAATAATATCATCATCATCATCATCATCATCATCACAGTGTAACCATTGAGGGTGATTGATAAGATAATGGGTCTAACAGATCGGTGGTGCCGTGGTTAAGCTGTCGGACATACTGGCAGGTACTGGGTTCGCAACCCGGTACGGGCTCCCACCCAGAGCGAGTTTTGACGACTCGATGAATAAGACCACTACACCGACTTCTCTCTCACTTACCCACTGTCCTGGACAGAAACCCCAGATAGATGAGGTGTGTGCCCAGAATAGCGTGCTTGAGCGTTAATTGGATATAAGCGCGAACACGAATGAATAAATGAATGATTGTATTGTTTGTGCAATTTCGGCGAGAATGAAGATGAATTTCATAATATATTGCGCATTTTCAGGATTACAGAGTTTTATATATTGATATAAATTATTATAGAATCCATTCATCTATGTTTAAATTAATATAGTTATTATCTACTAATAACGTCAACGAATAATGTAAGTTAGAAAAATATTTATATGTTTAATAGACGAAAATCTAGTTATAAAATTTACACTTTACGTTTTTAAATTGTTTAGTGTTGTAAACACATCTTCTTACGTTCTCCTTATCTGTAAATTGTTATTATATACATGCATGTCAACTGATGAGCAGTAAACACTCGATGTTAATCAAGAATTGTAAATTCGAATTCAATCTGGATATAACGTGACATTTGATTGGCTAATCAAATCCATTTTCGGCACTAAAAGCGGCATATCCCCTCGGTGGATCCATTCAACTGTTTTTTTTTTTTGGGTTTTTTTTACTCCAGCCAGTGCACCACAACTGGTGAAAGGCCGTGGTATGTGCTTTCCTGTCTGTGGGAAAGTGCATATAAAAGGTCCCTTGCTGCATTAGGCAAATGTGGGTTTTCTCTGAAGACTACGTGTCAGAATTCCAAATGTTTGACATCCAATAGCCGACGATTAATATATCAATGTGCTCTAGTGGTGTCGTTGAACAAAATCTTTAACTTATTAAGTCAATAAAATATAAACAAGAATTTAGAAGCAACAGTTGTAATACACTTGAAAACGTATAATTTAACTGCTTGCAATATAATTATTCTAGAAGGCGGAAGAAATGAAACACGATAGTAGTGACCAGGTTTTTAATTATGCGTTGTTTTTGCTTCGCCAGTAAAACTTAATATGCGACAGTAAAACCAACTGTAACGACCGCAAATGATCAAATATAACAGTTACCCCCTAATTAGCTTATTAAATGGGCAACTCGGAGTGAGTTTGAATGTTTACACAGTTTGACCATTCATGACTTCGATATAGGGCTAACACAGATATTGATATACAAAATTAGTCAACATTTTATTAAGTAATATATTGTAAACTTACATACATGCAAAACACTTACTGTGTGTTAAATAAAACAACATGAACTTATTACATAGTATACACCATTCTTATACCTTGGGTCATGACTTCAAAATGTTATTAAAATATTGTTGAGGCCAACACACACAACTAATTTTATGATTTCATCTGAATAGAGGTTCAACAAATGCCACGGATGCGCGGTACTACTGGGTACTTCAAAAACAAATGACCACAACTGAAATGGCAGATTTGGTAGAAGAATTGTCAGGACGTTGTAGCAGGTGAATAATAAGAAAATTCCCCCTACCCCCAAATCAATAAATAAAATTAAATTAAAAACAACAAAAGAAAAAACCCACCACAAAACAACAACAAAAAAGCTAGTGATGTGAAGTAGTTTCAAAGTTTTGGATGAGTTATTTAGATAGATAAATGAAGGGGCGGGACGTAGCCCTGTGGTAAAGCGCTCGTTTGATTCGCGGTCGGTTTGGGATCGAACCCTGTCGGAGTGTCCATTGAGCTATTTCTCGTTCCAGCCAGTGCAAGAATTTTTATTCCTAATATATGATATTGATGATACCGAAAAACACTCTGGTAATAACCTCTCTCTACCCCCCCCCTCTCTCTCTCTCTCTCTCTCTCTCTCTCTCTCTCTCTCTCTCTCTCTCTCTCTCTCTACATATATATAGATAGATAGATACATATAGACACAAACACAGACAGACACACATACACACACACACACACACACACACACACACACACACACACACAGACAGACAGATATATTATACACTACTATGCGGTTACAAATAACTATCGTAGATTGATCGTTCCCGTTGAGTATATATTATACTTTTAATACATAAACTATTCAGTGGATATTTATTTTAAAAATAAAAACTTACGTAGTTCTTTCACGTTTCGGGTTCCATTCAGCTTGTTTCTATGTTTTCTGCCAACAGATCCAGTGTCTTCTAAGAAATGGGATACTTCTAGAGAGAACGTCTTAGATGGATCGTCAGAATGTTACGAAAAGTGAATGACCAACAATGAATGACCAACAAAGAACTATCTGAAAGCAGCACGAATTGTTACCATGGAATGAACCTGGCTACTGCATGGACTAGCTAGACTATATTTAGTGAGGTATCACAATGTGAGGGAAGAAGACTGGTAATAACCTAACAAGGACATGACCATTAAGTATTAAGCATAGTATCTCATTAATTTGATTTATTTTGGAAAATACCTAGTAGACGTAAAATATATATTTCTAAATGTTTCGTATGGATTATTACGCCAGGAGTATCCTATGTTTATAGGCCAGTGCCCACAGTTTAAAAATCTAAATGGCAACTTCCCCTCTAATCCAGAACTAACGTAACGTTTTGTCGTGGGATTATACCACATTTAAAATGGTTGGTTCATCGGCATATCAGCATATTATGAGGCTCTTTGATATTTACTTCGTTATGCAAATGGTCTTGAGATACAGTCGTCTGTATTAAGATTTAAAAAAAAGATTAATTTATAGTCAAAATGGAAAATACTACGACTTTTAATATGCCAGTCGTGAAGAATTGTTCGAAAAAATAATACCCTAGTACTGATGGCAGAAATGAGGGCACCACATTGCGTAAACTGTCACTTTTAACCCATTATGTTCTGTCAATAATAACTCATAAACACGTGCGTCAAAGCAATACTGAATTTAGGATCGTTAATTTAAAACAAAGGGGGCAGACGTAGCCCAGTGGTACAGCGCTAGCTCAATACGCGGTCGTTGTGGGATCGATCCCCGTCGGTGGGCCCATTGGGCTATTTCTTGTTCCAGCCAGTGCACCACAACTGGTATATCAAAGGCCGTGGTATGTACTACCCTGTCTGTGGGATGGTACATATAAAAGATCCCTTGCTGTTAAACGAAACGAGTAGCCCATGAAGTGGCGACAGCGGGTTTCCTCTCTCAATATCTGTGTTGTTCATAATCACATGTCTGACGCCATATAACCGTAAACACAATGTGTTGAGTGCGTCGTTAAATAAAACATTTCTTTTTTTCTTTCTTTAAAACAAAAAGCAAACTTATGGTAGAATCAGTAGATGAACCCATCCATAGTACATGTATTTGAAGGAAAGGTAATGTTTAGCGACACCTCGGTACAATTAGAACTACTTATATTAGATGTTAAGCGTGTAACTAAAATACTTTCTTTGCAAAGTAAAAGAATAAATCCGCAACAGGCACATTAATTATTGTTACCAATTCGAATCTAAGGATCAAACGTTTATTTATATGTATTTTAACCCACGGACTTAGCACATGACCTCTAATATACCAATTGTAGAACGTTGGTTTTGAGGAAGCGTGCCTGCAGTTGGAAGGACGAGGGATTATTTAAGATTCCTTAGGTTTTGGAATAATTAAAACGCGTTCTGTTGATTCACAGCAGTTTCATCCGACTAGCAGGTTGAGCAGAAAAGGTTTTGCTTCATTTCAGAACAAATATTTTTGCAAACTTTAAGGTTTTAAAAGCCTTATTAGTGCAGTCTTTTATGTAAAATATGGGTACGTTTTACTTGTTAGTTTAGGGAGAACAAAACCGAATTCCTCTTGTGTTAGATGTTGTGGTCTTGTTATTGCTAGTTACGGAGTGTTCACTAGTTAAATATTAGTACTAAACATTTATTAAGTCAATTATAATGTCCTACGTGCATACCTCTGAACAAACACCCGCATTTTGAAAAGTGAACTAGGGACATGTATCTGTTTAACACACAAAAAAGACAATAACACCACTGCTACAATCAAAATTATATCCCTGAAATATTTTAAAATGTAAATTCGTAGGTGTATTCTGTAGGAGGTTTGGGCGTTTTTCTACACTTTTGTTTTAGTCTTGAATGTATAGACCTATGTGAAAGCTCAGAAGAGGGGAAAGGCTGGTATCCAATACAGTACGAAATAGTCCCCGCCTTGGTTGTGTATGCAAACAATACAGTTTGATACGGTGTTAAAATCAATAATGAGACTTAAGGTGTGTTTTACTATTTCAAATAAATATCGTTTTTTTTTTTTTTTTTTATATTTACTTAGTATTCCTAAATCTGTTCTTTTCAGGTCATTTATTTATTTATTTATTTATTTTTTTTATCACCGGAGAAACAAAAACACACTTCTGATTTACACATATATTTTTTTTAATTTGCTTTTATGTAAATGGTTAAGTCTCAAATTTAGTTAACACCTTTCATCGTCTTCTGTATGTTCTGTTTATAATGTGGTTTCTTGTTTTGATATAGGGAAATTAAAATCATGTTTTTATTATTTTTTCGCAACGTTTTGCTTGTTTGAAATATGTCAAATTCGTAGCTTAGTGCAGTCAATTTAATATAAATAAACTTAAATATGAATGCAATCACTAAATAAGATGTTAATTATGTAGTTAAATTCCAAAATTAGTTTAATAGTAGAAATAATGTTTTATTGATTGGAGTGTGGATTTTTATCTAATGACTGTATATAGTTAACTGAAGTATTAGTAACAAGTGAACGAGAAGTATTATTAGTGAAAACCGACAGAAAGCTGCCTCTCCATGGTAGGGCCCAACGTGGAGCGCCAGCTGTATAACCGGCATTTTGTTATAATGATAATTCCAAGGGTTACTTTACATTCATTTGTCAAAATAGCTTTCCTTTGGCAAACAAACACTCATAAAATATCTTATTTAGTCATTATATCATATTTAATTATGCTTATTAAATAGACTGTACGGAATTACGAATTTGACATACCCAAAACAAAAATATAATTTTATATAATAATCTCTAGGTGATATGAATTATTAAATGTAGATGTCATATTTTTTAGCCGATCGAAAACAATGAAATCACGTTAGAAATAGAATAGATGACAAGAGAGAATGTGTGTTAATTAAAGGTGACAGGAAAACATTAAAGTAAAGATCGGATGGACTAACATAGAAAAAACTATCAGGATCTTGTTAAATATTCATAGTCCTGTGAAAACATTTGCACGGTACTTCGTTATGAAACTTGCATTCTTGATTAGTTTGTAGCCACAACGAGCTAGTTTGAACCTTAATTGCACGTTAAACCATATCTACAAACCTAATTATAATCACCACGCGGTTAAACACTGGTATATATACTGACAACCGCAATGTATTTAAACGTAATATACGGTATAAAATGCTCGTAGGGAGGATGTTTAAAGATGATGGTGAGCTATTTGGAGGTGTGGAGGCATTCTCCCCTGCGAGCTAGCATCTTATATTTATATGACCTCAAACCTGATGCGGAGAACAGTTTTAGATAATGTGTTGGACGTTCTAAAGGTTACTGTTATTGATTTTATATGATAGGAAAACTAATGTAATCATACAATCCTGAAATGTACACAATCTCGCTTCGCACTCTCCCCAATTATATAATTATTGTGACAAATATTTCTGAAAAAGGCGTTAATCACATAACTGAATAATTAATAATTAACTTTTAACTCTGATAAATAGCAAAGATTCTGAATAATTTATAGGCAATGCTCGTTATCATCTCAAAAAGCGTTCTTCCAAAATACAATAAATTGTAAGCTCGATTCTTCTTCGTGGGTTTTCTCATTTCAGCCGGTACTTCGTTACAGGTATAAATAATTATACTGTGCTATATATGTGCTATATTGTCCGTGGGGAACTACATATAAAAAAACATTGCTGTGGATAACACACTAAAATTAAAAAAATTACTGATACACGAATAATGTCTATCCTAAAATTACTGATACACGAATAATGTCTTTTTCGTGCACGCCCCCCCCCCCCCCCCCCCCCCCCCCCCCCAACACGATTTATAATTTATGCCTATGGATAGCCAGTCATTTAATGCTCCCAATAGCAACTGAAAATATAGTTTCTAGTTATTGCTGAGTGGAAATAAGTCACAAGACAATGACTTTTCTTTCTTTTTTTTTTTTTTTTTTTTTTTTTTTTTTTTTTTGTTAGGGGGGGGGGGGGGGGGGTACTTTTTTTCTTTTTTTTTAACAGCTTCTCTTCACACCTCTTACAAAATAAATGGTTAAATTTTTATTCGCAAGAGCAATAAACAGGTCCTGCGAAACGGCCGAGCCCGAGACGAGCTGACGCCGAATTCGAGCTGACGCCGAGCCGGGCCAAGGCCGAGGCGAGCCGAGGCGAGTCGACGCGAGCCGAGTTGAGCCTTGCTGAGGCGAATCGAGCCGAGCCGTGGCGTGCCGTACCGTACCGATTCGAGCCGACCCGAGCCCACGCTGGTTATACGAATAAAACAATAGCGGTTGGATAAATTACGCTGCGGTCTTGAGAGAATGCACGCTTTTAAAGGGGTGTCAGAGTAAAGTGATGGTTTCAAGAAAAACTCCCATATTTGAATTAAAATAAGTTTGCGAGTATGATGACAGTATATTTCTTCTTGTCTATCTATAATATGAAGATAAAGTATTTGGTATTTGACTCGAGAGAAGCTATTACGTCCATATAATTGCATATTTATACCTACTATTGGCTGCATTTTCATGCATAAGTAGTGATATATAACACACACTTTTAAGGATACAGATAGTACAAACATTTTTTTAAAATAAATATTAGTTTGAGTGATGTGGACTGTATTACACGACATACATCAACTTTTTTCTAAGTGAAGGTGACGTATTTAGTAGTTAAAACATTTATAGATTGAATAATTTTGCACTTTGGAGTAAAATATTATGCGGTTATTACATATCATTTTTATTTGTTGTTTGCAACAATTATGGTAATTTTAAGATTTCATTGATGAATTTCCTGTCCATATATTTTGTGATAAATAATTAGCAACACATGGAAAGGCACTGACATTATGGTGAGCTGTAAGTAGGCCTACTTATTACCTAATAATTATGCATTTCCATTCGCCACACAAACCATTTAAGATTTGTAAAATGAGAGGGAACTAACAGGCATGGTAAACTATAAATTAATGTCAAAACAAAGACATTTACTGACTTGGCAAGGCAAAATTATCAAAGAAGTATTCGAGTCAACAGGACCTTTTTCTCCAGGATTACCTAAAAGGTAGCCTTAATTCCGAAGGCCAGACATGAACTGTAAACTGGTCCATGAAACATTCTTTAACTAACTTTCCAAAATTTTAGTGCTACACCAATGAACCGCATCGTGATCTGTGTGGTAATGTTACACGAATATTATTATCTAAGGAAATGTATCGTTTGCAAACAATTTTTTTTAAAACCCTGAAGAATCGTTTCTTCTTGTCCTGTTTCTGCTAAACTGAAGTAAAATTTAGCTTTTTGAAATTGTAGACCGAATCCTAGATATTATTATTTATTACAGCTGCGGGTGGCGTGACATCGGATACAAATGTTTTACCTCTTTCGTCGGTGAATATTTTGTTTCTTTTTTTAGTCTAGATATCCAATATTAAAACTTTGCAGTTTAATAGAACACTTAATGTCTTTCCTTCGCTTTTGACAAGTGAAGGAAGAATTCCCGCACAGCTCTTGCCTTGGTACTTGAAAGTTCCATCTTATTCATCCAGGACAATAATTCTGTATTTAAATTCACACAGGGGGTGTTCTGTTGACCTAATAACGCATGACCTCACTTCATCCTGACGAGATATTTATTATAAAATAAGTAAAATGAATGAAAGAAAGAACTAAAGAAAAAAGAATGAATGATTCATTCATTCATTCATTCATGTATTGTTTAAAAATGCATCGGCTGTTGGGTTTCAAACGCATGTCAGAATATGAATAAATTCATGATTAATTGGCAATATAAACATTTTAAAGTTACATTAAAAAGTGTAAACAGCTGTGCAAAAAAAAAAATATCAGAAGTTCATTTGAAGAGAATATCCCGAGTTTTCTGCCATTGTAAGACATTTCCCATCAACAGAATCTTCCTGTTTTGAATATCAGTATCTGTAAATACAGTGTGTTTCTGCTTGTCATAATGTTTGTAGTAGCCGAAACTTCAAATAATCTTGTACATACGAAAACATACATATTAGGTAGCAGAATGACGGATGAGTTACTAAAGCATTAGGTCGACCAGAAACACACCAGATACACAACCCACTGGTATTTTAAACAAAGAAACGTATTGAGTAAGTAAAAAATGTTTGTTTTGTTTAACGACAACACTGGAGCACATTGATTTTTATCATCGGCTATTGGATGTCAAGCATTTGATAATTTTGACATATAGTCTTAGAGAGGAAACCCGCTACATTTTTCCATTAGTAGCAAAGGATCTTTTATATGCACCATCCCATGCACAGGATAGCACATACCACGGCCTTTGATATACCAGTCGTGGTGCACTAGCATCACGCGAGCGCTTTATCACCAGGCTACCACCCGCCCCATTGAGTATGTAAATTCAGTTGCTAAAAGTGTATATTCTTAAATGATTAATAATTTTAGTCGTATAGCAGGTATTACATTGTTTAGCATTAAATGTAAGAAATCAGAAGAGAAGTACTTGAATTTTACTGAACATATATCATTGTGCAAACATATTATTTGTTTACGGACTTAATATCGCTGAAATCACTCCCATGTTTCCCACACTTATTTGACTACATGTTGCTACAAATCACCAACCAACTCTGAAAGAATCACGTTTAAAATCTATAAAATCCAGACTGGCGCTATAACCGCAGCGTAATTAATCCAGCCGCTATCGCTTTATCCGTATGACCAGCGTGGAGCGGAGCCGAGCCGTATCGTGCCATGTCGTGACGTCCTGTCTCGTGCCGTGAAACACTGACCTGTGCCACTCCATGCCGTGCCTCGCCTTGCCTTGCCTTACAAATTTTTTTTTCAACAATGACAATTTTGGCATGCTTCAAAGAGGTTTGATCTGTATGCTGTTTACTTAGCTTTAAAACCATAAATATAGCTTCTGTTGTTAAATAAAATGTTAACATTTTGGTGTTCATTCAACTAAATCCTTGTATTTCCTTTTATTACCTTTTAGATAAATTCCATGCGTTTTGTTTGGTCAATAACTAATACCACACGTGCGGAAAGATACAGGATTTGCGGATTTGCGGGAAAGTAAAGGAAAGAAAGAAAGAAAGAAATGTTTTATTTAACGACGCACTCAACACATTTTATTTACGGTTATATGGCGTCAGACATATGGTTAAGGACCACACAGATATTGAGAGAGGAAACCCGCTGTCGCCACTTCATGGGCTACTCTTTTCGAATAGCAGCAAGGGATCTTTTAGACAGGGTAGTACATACCACGGCCTTTGATATACCAGTCGTGGTGCACTGGTTGGAACGAGAAATAGCCCAATGGGCAGACCGATCGCGCATCGAGCGAGCGCTTTACCACTGGGCTACGTCCCGCCCCCGGAAAGTAAAGGATTTGCTGGGGTGGGGTGTACGAAATGTCACGTGATTTGCTTGACTGAATGTACGAAAGTATAAACTGGAATAGACCGACCATATTTTTTCCACCGCGAACAACACACGCCTCATTGAATAAATTTGTTAAGTCTTGAATTCATTTTGAATGGGAATACCACAAATCGGAAAATTTTATTTTTGAAGATTTTTTTCTGCACGTTTGGCCCAAAAATGCGCTAGATTGTTTTATGTAGTTTGTGTAGTTTTTCGCTTATTAAAAACCTATATCTTCGCGATATGAGTTTTGAAGCCGATAAGCAACGATCTCGCGTAGTGTAGAAATAACGATGTTTTTCTTGTTATTATTGACAGAGACATAACCTAATGTATACTCTTCAAAAAAAAGTAGGGGAATCTGAAATATTAAAACATACGTTTTGACCACAGACATCCTAGTAAAGAACGTTCAGGTCTGTTTATCAACACACCGAAACACATTCCATAGTTTGCACATGCATCACGCAGTTGCCCCGTACACGTGCGTGGGGTGTTATTCTCGATTTTGACCATTTCCAGGAAGGTCCATTAATCACTGTAGAACATTATTTCTGTCAATCGTTTTCATTCTGTTGATCATACAGTTGTTATTGTTTTGTTTTTAGTCATTTTTATTGTTTGAATTTGCGATTTACTGATAAAAAACCCGTCAACTTTCAAATTTCACTTCTGACCCCAATCGTCCTTCAAGATCTTTGGTGGTCATAAAACCTACTGTAATACTGAACTACCGGTTGCCCAATTAATTCACTATTATTATATAACCATTCCCCACAGCTAATATACCTTACACTTTTGGCAATTGTAAATTCTTATTAGAGTTCCCCTACCTTTTTTGAAGAATATATATAAAATTCTATCATTAAAATATGAACATTAAATTCAATATATAGTGCGATGTTTATTTTTATTTTTAGTTTATTAGTGTATACTGTAATATTCTAACCTTTTTGATGCAGTATGGGTTTTGAAACGGTACATCCAGATAACTTCTGAATGTCCAATATTAAAAAACCCCTCAAAACAACTGGAAACGGTGTGTGGTAGTCCATAAATTCCATATTAATAATATACGTCTAAAATAACACGATTAAAATAAATAACCCTATTGTCACATGTAAACCATGTAGCCCAGTGGCAATATAGTCACTATTTGTACATTGATATGATGGGGTAAATTTAACAGCCCTCATAGGCGTACGGGTTCCCATATTTCTAGAGGCAGGCTGGTTTTTGCCCGAATTAAACGAAAATGCCCGAATCTGGATAACAACATTTATTCATATTAGTATTATTACCAAGAAGCTATATAGGGTTGAAAACGAATCACTGCGCATTTTACATGGATTACAAATAATTTTGAGAGTAGAATGATGAAAATACATGGTAAAAAGGTCTTAGGTTAACACATTTTGCCCGAATATCTCTCTGTTTGCTCGAATTTGAAGTTTTGCTTCAGAACTAAGGAGGCAGTTGACCCCTGCCCCCCTCCCCCCCCCCCCCCGTCTCGTACGCTTATAACAGCCCTTCGAGTGTTTTTTTTTGTTGTTTATTATTACTATTATTAAAAATAAATGTCCACTACACATTTCATGTTAGATATTATTTTAAGATGTAATATGCACTTGAACGACGTTTAATCCTGACCCACTATAATATGTGGTGCATTGAGGACATCATTCAGATATCCATAAAAATAGGGGACATTCCTGCATACAAAATGAGTTTAGACAGGGGGTCTCATTCGGATATCCATAAGAAAATAAAATGAAATAACGTATGAACGATCTTTAATTACAGCCACTAATATTTTATGCAGAAAAATATATTTGAAATGTAATTATAGTCGTTAAAAAGTCTCTGTTAGTCGATAACATTATAAAAACTGCAGCAAACTCAGGAATGTCCCTTTAATAAATTGATTGTGTTAAATGTATTCCATAATTACTGTATTAGATGGAAACTGACTGTTAATACAGCAAAAACAAAAGTTGTTGTTTTGGGGTAAAAAGGTCGTAGACCTCCTGTGTTTACTATAGATAATAGCATGTTAGAGGTAACTGATTGTTATAAGTACCTTGGATTGTATTTTTCAAAGAACCACACATTAGCAAAGAAACGTATCGTGGAACAAGCCACAAAAGCCACGTTTTTGTTTAAATCTCGAATATGTAACCTCAGTTTGCCTATTGATTGCCGACTTAAACTTTTTGACCAAACCATTTTACCTATTTTATTAAATTTTTATGAGATATGGAGTTTTGAAAATTGTTCTATTATTGAAAGTGTACATACTAGGTTCCTAAGAAGTATTCTTGGCGTGAAATGCAGTACACCTACATTGTATGTATATGGTATATGGTGAGCTTGGAAGATTTCCACTTATTATCTATGTGAAAGCTATAATGATTAGTTATTGGTGTAATGTGGTAGTAATGTGAATAAACTATATCTGCGAATATATATGGCATTACTATCTGATTATGCTAATGGAATCTATACATACAAATTATTTAAATTTATTGAAACTATTTTGAATGAAACGAGTTAGTTTTGTATGGTTATCGCAAAATTATGTTTACTGCGGTCATTTGAGTAACGTTATTTTAGAGAGACTGGAGGACCAGTATTTGCAAACATGGAAAGATATTGTTCATCATTCAAGCAAAGATACTAATTACATATTTTTTAAAGACAGCATTAACTTGGAACCTTATTTATTATTACTAAATAAAAACAATAGATCTACTTTTGTTAAGTATCGTACTACCAACCCCAAACTACCAAACAAAGTTGGAAGGTTGGAGAATATTCCTAGAGATAAACGTAACTGTTGTTTATGTGATGAACATGTCGTTGGTGATGAATATCACTATTTGTTTCAATACATTTTTGTTCAATAAAGCAACATGCATCTATATACCATAGTATTTCTTTACTAGACCGTGAATTGTTTTGTAGTACGAATATTAAGTTAAATTTATTGGCGGTGTTTTAAAAACATTTAAATCCCCAAGGAAGAGTATTCCATAACAAGCAAAATGGCAGACGGCAGAAAACTGCATGTATTTTGCCCGATGCGATCTCAGCGAAGTCGATATCCCTGACATCGTTACAGTCTCGTATGTGGAATCTCTATCACTGTAAATACTAATGGTTTATTTTCGACGATTTGTGTCTGGACAAAATTTGGGGGAAATCTAACGGTAATTAAACGTAATTGTTAACACTTTGGTTCGGATTTTAGGGAGTTCGTGGGTATCCTCCCCTGTAAAATTTTGAAAACTAGATATCCTGAAATGCAATTTCCTGCATTCTACAAGTAAAATTCATCTCTGCCCTAATTAAGATTTACTACCAATAATAATTTATTTTTGATTTAGAATTATTGGGGGTGCTCCGCGGTGCCTGTAATTGTCATGCAAATATTTTAAGTAATGACTTGACATGCTTTCTTACAAGTTCTAAAAGTTAGTATAACCCGACAAATATGTTTTTTTTCGGCTGCGGGTGTTCAATCCACCCCACCACCCCCGACACGAGTACAGAATAATCATGAATAATCATGAACGTTTAAAACACTCAAGATAATAAGGTGATAAAAGTTGTCCACTCTTTGTTTACAAATCGTCTGCTTTTGAAATTAGAATGTTGACACTCTTCATACCCAAGCAGCTAACAAAAAGCTGCAAATATCATACATAGTTTTTTTGTATCCAATAAGTTTTTAGGAATTTGATTATATGTTATGTTATTATATATTACAGAATTTAATGGTATATTATGTTATTAAAATATATTACAACTCAAAATATGTGTGTGTGCTTTGTTTAAAAGTTTGACTGTTGCTGTAATTTGTGTTTAATTATAAAACCGATCTAAAAGGTAATAAATTCATTACCCGGGTTTTTAACAGGGAGCACGGGATTGCACGCCCCTCCAAAAGAAACCCCACATAACTAGTGGTATTCGTATATCTCCATAACTGCTGCAGGTTTCACAATATATGGTGTTACACATGCCTAGTGTGCTATTTGATCCATTTTGAATTTTCAACCTGTGTATCATTCTGTTTAATTTTCAACTATTAAGCTTTCGTGACCATGTGTCTACAATATACTGACGAAGAATACTGAATTGTCTGAAGTATATAGGCATCAAATAAAGTTAGTTTTGCGACTATTTGCACACATTTAGTAATATTATACTTTGATGTTTTCAAAGTTTGTTTGTCCTCGTACTCTACGTAACCAATATTTTATCATATACATGTACTGGTAAGTCATTATTTAAGAGTACAAACGATAGTTTCAAGGAACGTGCCGTCAAAAATATATTTCTCCGTCGGTGGACTCATCCAGTGCACGACGACAAGTATCTATTATCTTGTCTGTGGGATGGTGGATACAAAACACCCCTTGCTCCTAATGAACAAATGTAGTGGTTTCCACTCTGATACTATATGCCAGAATTACAAAAGGTTTGACATCCAATAGCCGATTATTAATAAATCAATGTGCTCTAGTAGTGTCGTTGAAGAACTTACAAATAGTATGCACAATGTTTACAATACATAACATTTAACTTCTTATGTGGTTTTATTCATACAGAATCTAATATTAAACATAATTTCCTCGACGTTGGTAGAAGAATATACATTTGGAAGGCTTTAGCGAGTCATCTGCCTTTTTGAAACATTAGTTCCAAAGGAACATGCTATTGCTAGAAATGTATGTGTCGTTACATTAGCATAAGTGTTCTAAATTTCTTTACAAATGTACAATTCTCGAGTTTGTAAATACAATGTATTCAGATTTCCCACTAATCCTCTGAAATTGGATACTATAGATGTTGCCAGGCCATATTTTATGAGCATGTGTCTGCGCAATGTTGATAATGGATCCAGATAGGCCATTAAGATTGTTCAGTGAATTTTACCATAGACAATATGTGCGTCGTGGTCAGGCCATCGGTCTACAGGCTGGTAGGTACTGGGTTCGGATCCCAGTCGAGACATGGGATTTTTAATCCAGATACCGACTCCAAACCCCGAGTGAGTGTTCCGCAAGGCTCAATGGGTAGTTGTAAACCACTTGCACCGACCAGTGATCCATACCTGGTTCAACCAAGGCCATGGTTTGTGCTATCCTGTCTGTGGGAAGTGCAAATAAAAGATCCCTTGCTGCCTGTCGTAAAAGAGTAGCCTCTAAAAAAACAGTGTCAGAATGACCATATGTTTGACGTCCAATAGCCGATGATAAGATAAAAAATCAATGTGCTCTAGTGGCATCGCTAAATAAAACAAACTTTACTTTTTCACCTAGTTTTAAAAACGCACGAGCGTCTGAGAGGTAACAGTTATGGAGTCGAGTTTTAGTCTTTCACCATTTCAAAGTCACATATTCATGTTTCACTCAATTGTAACTTTATCCAAATGTGTTTATAGTTTTGTAGATTAACTAAACTTAGTATGCATTTTCGTGGGCTGAAACTAGGGTCTGTCCCTTTAACTCTTCAATATGGTAGAATATCTCCACACAATAGTTAAGATGTTCAATTAGAGGGTCGTTAATCGCAATGTTTTAGATAATTCAGACACAGACAACTCAGTTGAACAAGTTAAAGTTTGATTTATTTAACGACACTACTAGAGCACATTGATTTATAAATAATCGGCTATTGAATGTCAAACATGTGGTAATTCTGACATATAGTCTTAGAGAGGATACTCGCTCCATTTGTTTCATTAGTAGCAAGAAATCTTTTATATGCATCATCAGGAATACCACAGACAGGATATCACATACCCAGGCCTTTAATATACCAGTGTCCGAGACAAACGAATAATTGTTGGATTGCAGAAGACACGTTCTTCCTTTCAGGTGACTACGAAGCCTACCAGTGTCGACCCGCCCACTGCATTCCGTGTAACGTGAGGTCCTGCAAGGGTCTTCCTGACGGACTCAACCCGTGGGTGGGGCGCGAGGGGTCGCCCTATTTCGTCGTGTGCAAACAACAACAGAACAGTGTATCAAGGACAGTGTGGCCAACAATCCGCATACCCCCTGTTTGTTTATTTGTTTGTCTTGTTTAACGACATCACTAGAGCACATTGATTTATTAATCATCGGCTATTGGATGATAAACATGGTCATTTTGATACAGTCATAGAGAGGAAACACGTTACATTTTTCCATTAGTAGCAAGGGATCTTTTATATGCACCATCCCACAGACAGGATAACACATACCACTGCCTTTGATATACCAGTTGTGGTGCACTGGCTGGAACGAGAAATAGCCCACCAACGGGGATCGATCCTAGATCGACGGCGCATCAGGCGTGCGTTTTACCACTGGGCTACGTCTCGCGCCCACTCCCTGTTTGATGCAATTGTATTCGATACCATGATTTAAAGGGACATTCCTGAGTTTGCTGCATGGTAAGATGTTTCAGACTAATACAATATTTCTACGATGTACAATATTTCTGGTCGTCTTAATATTTGTAAGAAGCCCAAACTGGATTAAAAAAAAATATTTTAGGAAATAAAATAAAATTTAACCTAGTACAAATATTAGAATGATCAGAAACACGTTTTGTATTTGATATTTAATTGCAGTCGTTAAAAAGTCTCTGTTAGTCGATAACATCTTACAAATTGCAGCAAACTCAGGAATGTCATTTTAATCTATAGTACGGTACAACTTATCAGCAAACTAAAAATATGTCAAAATACTGTAAATAGAATTTCATGAACACTATGTCAAAATACTGTACAATTTACTTCCCTTTGAAAGACAATGCATGTTTTATTTATTTTTAATTTTAAAATTACTTTATAGACACTTCTCAGAGTTTACAGGCACTTCTCAGAGTTTACAGGCACTTCTCAGAGTTTATAGGCACTTCTCAGAATTTACATTCATCCACTTCTCATTTATAGGCACTTCTCAGAGTTTACAGGCACTTCTCAGAGTTTATAGGCACTTCTCAGAGTTTATAGGCACTTCTCAGAGTTTACAGGCACTTCTCAGAGTTTATAGGCACTTCTCAGAGTTTATAGGCACTTCTCAGAGTTTACAGGAACTTCTGGTGGTGCATAGGCACTTCTCATCTTTACAGGCACTTCTCAGAGTTTATAGGCACTTCTCAGTTTTGACAGGATTCATGACAGTACGTCATAGAAAACTGATTACTTTTGTCGATAATTTTATAGTCAAAATTCAAATTCAGTCCATTCATTTTGTTTAATTTCCAAATTGGAATAACCAGTGAACTGATACATGCGAATTTACTGGAGGAAAAAACAATAAATGCAGCTAATCCCTCTTGCAAAAATCCGGTGGTGCAAGACAGGGGGGTGGTTTCCGGAACATCTTTCTCATCACTGTTTTAACAGTGATTCATGACAGTGCGTTGCACAATATCTTTTAATTGTTCTAACGTTAATTGTGCTTTGCAGTTTGTGTTTTGTTATAATAATCGAGAGCATATATATATATATATATATATATATATATATATATATACACACACACACACACACACACACACACACACACACACACACACACACACACACACACACACACACCAATAGTTGCAGTTCATAAAACAGCAAACAAAATTATTAAAAATGCAGATTTAGGGTCTATATTCTATATTCTACTACTAAACCATGGTAGGTATCTTCAAAATATTTTACCAAAAATATGAAAAATAGTATCACGCAAAAGTAGGTTTTGTGAACTTATATTTTTAACCCCATGTAACATTTTAAAGTGCTAAATCTGTAGGACTGACCAAAAGCAAAAATAGAATTTCATAATATTCACACCACAAAGGGTACCTGTATATAAGTTTCCAAAGTCTTTAACAATTTCTGAAATAGGTTTTTTCCGTTCGTTGTTAAACATCCAAAATTAATACAAAATTGCCAAAAAATATGCCTGTTTGTAATGAAAATCACGATTATGAATTACATGATACCAACTTTATGGACATTTCTGATTTTGATGAATTATTGTTTTACTACAAGTTTTAACAGAGCTTTAAGAAATAACAAAGGGTACATTCTTAATTTTTTTTATCAAATACATATTTGAAAGAAATAAGTTTTACGATGATCCGTATCAGACTTTATTTAACCAATGTCATTGGTTATGACAACTGTAAATATGATTATGACATTACTTACCAGTTACCGCAATGCATGTGGACAAACTTACTAGTATATACATGTATAATCCGTCTCATCAACCTACACAAATGTTTTTTTTTGTAAATAATTTCATTGTGGTTTAACGAAAGAAAAAAAGTAAAAGTATTTTGGGAAAAAACAAACCCCAAACTATTTTTGTGTGCAATTTTGAAAACAATTGGCTGAGAAATAAATAACTTGTAGTAAATTTCATAGTATGAAAAAGGCGATCCCTGTGGGACGGACTATGCCAGTGTAGTTATATTTTATAAATAATCAGTATCATCAGTATAACACATTCATATTGTATTGATCACTCCATGATGACCGTTGAATAGCGGTGTGAAAATTAGCAGTGGGTGCTAAGGTATAGTAAATATAGCCCCGAACGTGATCGATTGAAAACCAGCACCCGTACCCTAAAAGTTAAAGCCATAAGTGTAACATGAATAGATAAAAGCCAGGCGGTTTAAATTCATGGGTCTGGAGGGAGTTGTCTCCCTTTTTGTCGTCTGCCAAAAGAACCGTGTGGACCGGCCTCGGTGGTGTCGTGGTTAAGCTATCGGACATAAGGCTGGCAGGTACTGGGTTTGCAGCCCGGTACCGGCTTCCATCTAGCAAGTTTTAACGACTCAGTGGGTAGGTGTAAGACCACTACACCCTCTTCTCTCTCTCTCACTAACCACTAACAACTAACCCACTGTCCTGGGCCCCGTTCCACGAAGCCACCTTAGTCCTAAGATTACCGTAGGCACATAGCTACCCTATGTACTTAAGCGATTCTTAGGACTAAGATCGCTCCGTGGAACGCGGCCCAGGACAGACCGACTAGATTGCTGAGGTTTGTGCCCAGGACAGCGTGACTGAACCTTAATTGGATATAAGCACGAACAAAAATAAAGCTGAAGTTGAACCGTGTGGTGTTTATTAACGCCCAGTACGATATGTTGAGTGGAAATCGAATCTTCTGTCCTGTTAGCAAAAGAAAGACACCCCCCCCACCCCCACCCCCTCAAAAAAAAACCCCGTACATTTTCATCCACAATTATGTGTGTGGGGGGGGGGGGGGGGGGAGGGAGGGAGGGAGGGAAGGGTATGTTTGGTGTTTCTTCCGCGAAGACAGTTTTGCGTCAATTACGGATTCCAAGATTGCCGTTCAAATATCGGGGCAACCGCATTCATTTTTGAAAATAAAACTATTCAAATGAGCGAAACGTTTTTTTCATTTTTATTTCATCTTACATTCACTTAATTAAATACACACAGTACACACACCTAAAATCTGATTAAACTTAAACATATATAAAAATACCTTTATGACGGCAATGCCTCAAGCAATATTTTCCAATCTTTTTTGTATTGTAAAAGCCTTTTCCGGAGAGTATAAAAAGAATGAATATAGTTCTATTTGTTTATGAGATTTAATATGTTCCAAACATGTTGTGACGGTACATGCTCTTAAATTTGTTTCGCCTGTGGCGATTTTAATTGTGTTAGAGTGCCGTGTGCAGTTTCATTGCACTTAAGCCCAGATGGGCAACTTGTTACGTAATACTTCTGCGCGACGGTCCTCGATCGGTACGCCTAATACACACCCAGCCAGGTGCGGAGGCCATGTGGCTAGTAGTTACGTAATATCTCCGGTAGTGCTGTTTATGGCCAGGAGATTGCTCGCGGTTGGCGACAGCCAGACTGACGATCAGAGAGAAATATACCGACTCTAGTAGAGGTAGAATATGAGATGATACGTGAGGTACCGCCTTGTACCCCCAGGCAAAATCCTGATTTATAATAAATAGCTAGTGTTTTAGAGATATCGAGGAGAACGAAAAGGACGGCTCCCAGGGAACGTAGTCCGTTGGACTTTGGTAAATATTTTTATTTCTGCTCTGTGTATAACTTTGATGTGATTGATGTGACTTTAAATATTTTGATACTGTATTATACCAATATTCTTTAGACAGTGTCTTCGGTCATCTGACGAAGTAAATCGTAGACTTTTTGTTCTAACATTATACGAGTATTTGGTAATATAAAGCTTAGCCAGTCATCCTAGACGACCTAGGTAAACTGTAGGTTATTGTCTTTATTGTGATAGGTACCAGTATTAATTCTGTGTTACAAGATTACTGAAACAGTAGTTAAGGGTTAATTAAAAATTAACCCGTTAGGAATAGAGCTGTAATTCCTTTATTAATTAAGTTCCCCAAGAAGCGTTTCTCAATTATCACACGTTACTGAACGAGTAGTAAGGGTTAATTAAAAATTAACCAGTTAGGAATGGTGTTGTAATTCCTTTATTAATTAACTTCTCCTGGAAGCGTTTCTCAATTATCACACGTGTGGGTGTGGTGTAACGGTGAAGTGATTCGCATATTGTGTAACTAGACACCTAGAGATTAACTAATTAAGTGATCAGTTCTGGGTTGTTATTATTGTTGTTATTAATTAACTACTACGGCTGTACATTTGTCAGCGTAGATTAATACAGATTCCAAAGTGTATTGTGTTTTTGTTGTGTTTCTAGAGAACTAACGTGCTATAATAATATATACTTTATATAAGATCGTATCTCTGATCATACCTAGACGAGCCATACTAGGATTTAACCGCCTGTTACAGAGAGATCTAATAGATATACGGTTAGGAGAGATATTTGATAATCGTGTTTTATTCAGTTACGGGAATTATAGAATCCCCGTGACACATGTTTTCAAATTTATTAGTGTCGTTTTCATTACACATGTATGTATGTATTACTTAATTAGTAACAAACGCAAACTAATGAAGTCAAATTTTGAAAAATTAATAAAAGGCCTAATAAAAGGGAATATTAAAAAAATAATCAAGTATTTTAGAAGATCCATACCAAACAATAACTGGTTCGTACATACCAACATTCAGCAATTAGATGAATTAATATCTCTTATGCATTTCCACAAAAAGTAGGCCTACATTGTTCAAATTCATATAAATTACATTGCATCAATTTACTATTAGTATAGTATATTATGTGATTTATTTCAAACTGAAGGCATTGTAATTTTGAAAATGAAACCTGTTGAACATAAATATATTTACTATATTTCGCGTATATCACAACATCTTATTCTGAAGTTTTAATAGCGTATATTTTACAGATTTTAAGCAGTTCTTTACAAACAGACATATCTTCATTTTATTCCCCTTCTCTTCTCTATTGTAAGTTTGAAAATGAAACCCTTTGAATATAAATATATTTACTATATTTCGCGTATATTACAACACCTTATTCTGAAATTTTAATAGCGTATATTTTACAGATTTTAAGCAGTTCTTTACAAAGAGATAGATGTTCGTTTTATTCCCCTCCTCTTGCTTAATATGAGATCAATTTCTCATGTAAAAGTCAAAGTATATGCCACATTTGAACAGGCTTAAACATCTAGGATACTAAGCCGTTAGTATTGTCCTACTTCTACATCAACTAAAGAGAAAACAATAACCGTGGATTCGTATATTTAAATTTTTAACTATGTTAAAATTCGTTAAATGTTATTCTAAAAAAATAATATCACAAACAAACAAAAAACAAACAAACCGTTATATCAAACAAACAGAAACTAAATCTGAAATTGGGGTAATAAAACCTGCTCATGGCAACACCGCTTTTAGGAAGACAGACCTGAATAAAAGCTGAAATGTTCTTCAAACAGCTGAAAACCGTACGTCATAGTTAAATAAATGCCATTCTTGAAAATTTCAGATCAAGGTTCGATGTGCAAAAAAGAAAAGTAAAATAAATAAATAAAAAGAAGAAAAGAAAAACTGAAAAAGAGAGGTTAAAGTTTGTTGCGTTAACGACACCACTAGAGCACACTGATTTATTAATCATCGGCTATTGGATGTCAAACATTTGGTAATTTTAACATACAGTTTTAGAGAGAAAACCCGCTTCATTGTGTCATTAGTAGAGAGAGAGAGACACACACACACACACAGACAGACAGACAGACAAAGAGAGAGACACCGACCCAACAACAACAAAAGAGCTGAAGTCTTTGCTATAATAATTTGCGGAATCCACCTACAGACACCTTACACCCACAATATATAATTATGCGTGATAGGAACAACAACAACAACAACAACAACAACAACAAAACACAAAAAACAAATCAGTGTAGTCCATTATTTTTTAAATTCAGTTATTATATGAGGGCTATAAAGATAACGTCTTTTTGCGTTCTTCGACCCAGAGGGTACAACAATACATATTCATGACATTTGTGTGTGTGTGTTCTTCTATGTGTGACCTTCCAGCATGGCTATGTTTAGAAATTAATGTTTTACATAAAATTATTCAGCCCAAAACTAATACCATACCGGTTATTTTTTCAAGGTCTCCAGACACGAACTAAAGTCGTCTTTGTAATTATAATTATAATTATAATTATCACACACATGCTATATTGCAATTTGAAAACAATCTACTGAGACGTTGCTGTTTGGGGGTAGGTCATTCGCTGTGAAGGAAATTCACCTTCATGAACCAGTTGCTGAATTTGAATCTTCCGCAATGAGTTGTCACGGGGCTCGATGTTCTTGAACGAAGTGTGCAAACTTTGGAGAAATAAAAGATCAGCATCAGGGGTCTCCACTTGCTTGGCATGCGTTCAGGAATGTTCGGAATGTTGACGTTCACACAGGTAATCCATCACCTTGTCTGCAAGTGGATCAGAAACATTCTTTTCCCCGTCTTTTCCCTACAGAATTGGGTGTTGATGACAGTAACGTGAGTGGTTCTGGTCCTATGGTGTCACCTTCGCTGTTACTCTCCCTAGTTGTAGTGGGAAAACTTCCATGGGCAGTTACATTTGGGTCTTCATCCTCATCAAGACCGGCCTGGGTGGCGTCGTGGTTAGGCCATCGGTCTACAGGCTGGTAGGTACTGGGTTCGGATCCCAGTCGAGGCATGGGATTTTTAATCCAGATACCGACTCCAAACCCTGAGTGAGTGTTCCGCAAGGCTCAATGGGTAGGTGTATACCACTTGCACCAACCAGTGATCCATAACTGGTTCAACAAAGGCCATGGTTTGTGTTATCCTGCCTGTGGGAAGCGCAAATAAAAGCTCCCTTGCTGCCTGTCGTAAAAGAGTAGCCTATGTGGCGACAGCGGGTTTTCGCTAAAAAACCCAGTCTCAGAATGACCATATGTTTGACGTCCAATAGCCGATGATAAGATAAAAAATCAATGTGCTCTAGTGGCGTCGTTAAATAAAACAAACTTTACTTTACTTTTCATCCTCATCAACGCCACTTTCATCCCCACTGAAATTAGGCATATTTTCTGAAGTTCTGAAATCAACAAAAATTAATATTAATCGATTTTGGCGATGGTGGACCGTGTTAATATTTATAGAATGGTGTCATCACAATTATAATTAGAATTATCGTACCTTCCGTAGACAGTGTACGGCTTCAGAAACTGCATACTTCGCCATTATTTCCATCTAACTGGTGGTTTGGGAGCCTGTCCACTTTTGCTCTGGGTGTCCTTCTTGTACCGCATGTATGTGTTACGGAGGCTTTTCCATTGTTTTTTTTTACCTCCGACACTGAAAGAGAAGGAAGGAAATGTTTTATTTAACGACGCACTCAACACATTTTCTTTATGGTTATATGGCGTCAGACCACACAGTTATTGAGAGACGAAACCCGCTGTCGCCTCTTCATGGGCTACTCTTTTCGATTAGCAACAAGGTATATTTTATATGCACCATCCCACAGACAGGATAGTACATACCACGTTTTGATCAGTTGTGGAGCACTGACTGGAACGAGAAATAGCCCAATGCATCCACCGACGAGGATCGATCCTAGACCGACCGCGCATCAAGCGAACGCTTTACCACTGGGCTACGTCCAGGCCCCCCCCCCCCCCCCCCCCCCCCCCCCCCCCCCCCCCCCCCCCCGAAAGAGAAGGCGTCAATACATTACTGTCAGTACAGTACATCTACGTAGGCACAAATGATACAATTGTACACGTGCAGTCAGTAAAATGCATACCTTCCATTTGTAGCTTATCTGCAATGACCTTCAAAAGTACTACTGCTACTACTATTACTACTACTACAATTACTACAAAGTACTACTGCTAACTACTATTACTATTAATAGGGTAAAATGAAAAGACACAGAGCCAGTTAAGAATAATTTCATGCGTGACATATCGTCATAAATGTCTACAAATCCCGGATCTGCACTTCATTTGGCATGTGTGGTAATAATATGCGTATATTGTGAGGTGTACTGTTTTTAATTTTGAGTCATATAATAACACTTAAACATGAATCATCAGACTACATACCAGGGCCCCGTTGCACGAAGCGATCTTAGCACTAAGATCACCTTAAGTGCATAAGGTAGTTTTACACTTAAATACATAAGGTAGTTAATGTTTTTGTTTTTTTCCCCAAAGTTTATTATCTCCAGAAAAGAAATACGGTAATGCCAGGGTTGGGGGTCTTGGTATCACTACCTTACATTAATGTTATAGGATACACATTATATAATAATACAAATAATAGGTTATGATATTAATAAACGTTACCACAAAAAGGAAAGAAGAAATAATAGAAGGAAGTAAAATAAACAAATAGAAAAAAAACAACAAAAAAACAAAACAAATTATAATAAAAAAAGGAATTAAAAAAAAGAAAAGATAATGAAAATAAATAAATAAATAAATAATCCCCAGGATTGTTGTCGGCTGACAGGTTTCTCAACAGTGTAGTTAAGTTATACACTTAAGTGCATAAAGTAGTTATACACTTAAGGTGATCTTATGGCTAAGATCGCTTCGTGGATGGGGCCCAGGATTGTTGATTTTTATAGAAACCATAAGGAAGTCCGTAAAACTAGTAAAATCTGTCGAATCACTGTTAATATGAATTTCCATTAAAAGGTCAAACTTAGGCTAAACAAAAGAAAAGATACGTTTGTATATAACTCACTGAAACTAAAAAATAACCCACTGGGTGCACTGAATGTGAAGGTATCTGTCCATTTTAAGATGCGTCTATATGTATGCACTGATGTATTAACGCACTGGCGCAAGGGATAATTAAATCCTTTCTGGCCTCACAAATTGTCCCATGCCGTTTTAGACTTGCCACGATACCTTTTGAGCTATTGAGACATCCATGTATGCATGCCTGTATATATGCATGTATGTATGCATGCATGCATGTATGCATGTATGTATGTATGTATGTATGTATGTATGTATACACGTCTGTCTGTGTGTGCATGTATGTATGTATGTATGAATTGTATGTGTGTGTGTGTGTATGTATGTATGAATTGTGTGTGTGTGTGTATGTATGTGTGTGTGTGTATGAATTGTGTGTGTATGTGTGTGTGAGTATGTGTGTGAGTATTTGTGTGTGAGTATGTGTGTGTGTGTGTGTGTGTGCGCGCGCGCGTGTGTGTGTGTGATTGTGTTTTATATACTGATAAAAAGAAATACGGGAACATACTAACACTAACTACTAACAGGAAAGTGTGACTGCAACCAAAACGTTCATCCATGGTATCTGGACATTCAGTCCCACATTTCATCTTTGTACTTTATATACACACATTACGATGCTTTTGGTGATTGGAATTTGGTCTATAATATCAAGTGTAGACTTATTTCTATATAATAGTATGTCACAGCAGTGTTCTCGTTGCTCCATTTAAGCGGGGCGGCCCGCCCTGCTATTGCATTTTGCCGCCTCCTTTCACGTTCTCCGCCTTCCTTTATTTTTCTGCGCCCCTCTTTATTTTCCAGCACCCTACTATATTTTCCAGCACCCTACTATATTTTCCAGCACCTATCTCCGCTATTTCCAAATGCACACTTTTTTCCACACATTAAGAAAACACAACGATCAGTCTGCACACTGGACATCAAAGAATACAAGCCGCGTTGTGTACGAAAAATATATTTTTTTACGACAGTTACCATAACGTAATTTAATAGTATTTTTAACAGCCTCTATTTTGTCCCATACCTGTATCCATTTGTATGTTTAATACAAACAATAAAAGTTATATTTTATTTGAGCAATGGAAACATATTTATTTTTTATGGATTCGGCAATCTCCGACTGAACCCCCCCCCCACTTATTTGGCGCCACATTTGTCACGTGATCAGAACGGTCACTCTATCTTTTGTTTCCATTAAAGGCCCACTATTTAATTTTTGGATGTAAATTTCAAAATTGTCCCCTTAATTAAAAAAATTTCTGTCCCGGGACAAGCCCCTGGCTATCCAGAGACAGGCCCCGGGACGGACATGCTCGAAACTCTAGTGGTATATGAGCATGTAAAAATTATTCGCACTCGCACTCCATTAACTGTCGTCTGATATTTTGTCCTCAGTTACAGATATAATTGATTGTAATTGACGATTTTTACTTTCTGTCATTTCTGTCATTCTGTTTATTCAGTGTATGTGTATAAGGATGTGCATTGTGTATTGTGCACACTGTGTGCGTATGCCAGGGCGGTGCATAACCTTGTGTGAAATTGTGGTATTGTGTATATGTGTATGTGGTAGAGGAGGGCCGCCTCTGTGTATGTGGGTTTTTTTCTTTCTTTTGTTCTTTTGTTTTGTTCTAATCTTTCTATCTATCTTTCTTCCTTCTTTCTTTTTTTTCTTTTAGTTTTTACAGTCTTTCTTGCTTCCTTTTCTCCGCTTAACACATCGTAATGTAACTCGATATTATAGGCCTACTATAAATCTTTACCACACGTTAAATAAAAAAGACGCTCCCTGTTGAGGATCGACATGCGGATATGGTTACAAATACATGCATGGATTATTCTTTTTATTACACATGCTAAATACGGCTACGTCTTCTAAGAATAAAGGTGTTGCTTTAGCATGTGACGTCATTGTGAAAATGACAACATCGGTCCTTCCTCATTCATTAAAACTAACAGAGGTCTTCTTTGCACGTGTGTCAACAATTATATACTTGTGACGTCACAGTGGTCGTCCGCTCACCTCTATAATGAGTCTATACGTATTTGTTTAAAATACACTCAAAATTCCCGACAGTATCTTGTACTGTAGGATGAATTACCACGCAAAAAGACAGCCATCACGTGATTCCTCCCACATATCTGCATGCAAACTGAGATTTTAAAGTCTAAATCACGTTTTAAATTATAAATAAATTTGAACTATATATACTACTCAAAAGAATTTAAGGGTTAGACGATATTTTCGACATTATTTTCTGAATGTCAATTATATTAGCTAGACCATAATGCCACGCATGGTATTGTTCCATTTTGACGAAAGTGGGTCTAAGCAACCCATAAATGAATTAAAATCCACTGTCATTGACACTGTCGACTAGTTCTAATGGCGAAAACATGCTTACATTTGCACGTAAATTAGGGCGAAAGCGAAAGGTCTGCTAAGTGCCCATAACTTGCTTTTTCACAAAGCGCTTCATTTGCACGCTTTGCACGTGTATTCCATGTTCCCAATGCTGACTTTCCGTATAATTGGAGCTTGCGTTCGTGTACGGTGCACACTCCAAATTCGACAATGGTACGACTTCAACTGACTATCGAAGATCGAGGAAGGGCTATTGCTTGGCTTCAGGATGGCAATACGCAAAGAAATGTTGCTCTGAGACTTGGTGTCAGTCAGAGTGTGGTTGGCCGACTGTGGCAACGGTACAAAGCAACGAATTCTGTTCGAAATCGTCCATGTTCGGGAAGACCCCGAAGCACTACAAATAGAGAGGACCGCTACATCACCAATATGGCTCTACGTCAACGCACAACCATTGCACGCCGATTACGTGACAATCTGCGGACTGCGACTGGAACTCGAGTGTCTGATCAAACCATACGCAATCGTCTGAGAGCCAATAATCTACGCTGCCGTCGCCAGGCTGTTCGACCACCACTCCTACCACGTCACAGAACGGCCAGACGTCACTGGTGCACGCTTCATCTGCGGTGGCAACGTGTTCAGTGGGGTCGAGTGATGTTCACTGATGAGTCCAGGTTTAGTCTCCAGTTCAACGACGGTCGGGTTCGTGTCTACAGACGTCCTGGGGAGCGCTTCGCTGACGTTAACGTTAGACAACGTCACCGGTTCGGTGGTGGCAGCGTCATGGTGTGGGGCGGCATCTCTATCCACCACAGGACCCCCCCTCTATGTGGTGGATGGCAATCTGAATGGAATCCGCTATCTGAATGAGATTATCCGGCCGTTGGTTCTCCCAGGCCTTCAGCAGATTGACGGCAGGGCAGTTCTGCAGGATGACAATGCCAGACCCCACCGCGCCAGGGTGGTAACGGACTTTCTCAGACAACAAGGTATCGCCAGGATGGATTGGCCAGCATATTTTCCTGACTTGGCCCCAGTAGAGCACGCCTGGGACGAATTAGGCAGGAGAGTTCGGGATAACCATGCCCCTCCGGCCAATCTTCGTGATCTGGGTCAACTTCTTATGGCAGAGTGGCAGGCCATTCCCCAAGAGTTCTTCAGACGTCTGATCAACAGCATGAGGCAACGATGTGTCGAGTGTATTCGCGCCAGGGGTGGATTCACACACTATTAAACGAATGTTCTAATGTGTAAAATCCATGTTTGACAACCTTCAACTTTGACAGCATGTCATGTGACTTTCTTGTATACAGTGACGTTTACAAAATAAACACACATCTTGCTTTTCCGTTGTTGTTTGTTTGTTTTTTTGTTTGTTTATTTATTTATTTATGTATTTATGTATTTGTTTGTTTGTTTATTTGTTTCCTTTTTAACTGAAACATCTATCTTACCTTAAACATGTTTTAAATATAAAACATTATACGGATAAATACAATTGGAATGACCTTTGGTTGAATTGTTTCAAATTTCGTTTAGCCATTAGAGAAAATAATAAATTCGTAAGTACGAACTTCAGAAATGAATTGGTTATAGATAGGTTCATATTCGAAGCAAGAACATGTTAATAAATTGTAATTTTAATAATGTGAACAAATTTTTATTCTAAAATGGCTACAAACTCAGAACAGTCCCTTTAACTCTAGATAAACCCTGTTTTTATACTCCTGGTTTTAAATGCTGTTCTATGTTTAGTTTTCTTCTGACGATGTCAACACTGAGCAATCTCCCTTGTGGTTTTAAACAAAGATTTCGTTTTATTATAAATTATAAATACGAATATATAACATAAAATGCAAATATGTAAGGGATAATCCAGAATTCGAATGCTTATACAGGGGATGATGTGGGAATTAGGTTCGGGTGGGGATGAGCTTGGGGGTAACTATAAAATGTTTCGACCCACTAATGCCAGTCTCAGACTGTCCAGTTGCTAGTCTGAGCACTCTGACAAGTCGATTCTCGTCGTATAACCCATTAGTTGTTAATCTCAGCGCACCCGTCGTAAGTCGGGAGTTGGGGAAATTACAATCGTCGAGTTGGCCAACTTTCTGCTGGCATTTGGTAGTCTGAGCCTAGCATAACCCGTATAAAATAGTAACAGGAGTACAGTTCATAAAAGATAGCAAGAGACCTCTAGTGTGTTCAGGAGGCCGAGCGCACGCGAACAGTTTGACTGGTACCATCGTCTTCTGTCGTATCACATTCAACTAACCATAGGTGCAAAAAACCAGTCTAGCGAACGGCCTTGATTGATGATAGCGGACAACAGGCATTAGACTGAACAAGGATGTTTTATTTAACGATGCACTACACACAATTTTAGTTTAGGTATATGGCGTCGGACATATTGTTAACGACCACACGAATAATGAAAGGGGAAAACAATTGCTGCCACGAAATGGGCTACTCTTTCTGATTAGCAGCAAGGAATATTTTACATGAAGTATCCCACCTTTTGTTTCCCCAGCTGTGGAGCTCTGGCTGGACGAGAAATAGCCCAATGGGTCCACCAACGGAGATCGACCCTAGACCGACTGCGCATCAGGCGAGCGCTTCACCACTAGGCTACACCCCGCCCCTAGCACGACAACACTATGCTATTTATATCATACATACACTACTGAAGAGGAAGGTCATCCGAGTAGAAAAAAGAATAATATTATATGTATTGTTGTATATTATACACAACAGTAAACAGCAGTAGGCTTGTAACCAAATGATTTAAGTTATTTTGAAACAACACAAAATGACAAAACAAAACAAATTGAGAACAAAAGGCAGTTTAACAGCGTGAGTGAAAGAAGTATACCAGTTTGTGTTATATATACATCGCAAAGTCATACAAGCCATTACAAAAGAGACCAAATGTTTTATGATAAAGTCGCCAGGATTTTAGATTTGGGGGTGAGAGTGGGCAACCCATATTGGGGGGGGGGGGGGGGGGACCCATACTGTATGTATGTATGATTTTATAAAATTTAAGTTTAAGAACAAGAGTTTTAGGGGGGGGGGGGGGTATGGCCCAGTAGCTCCCCTTCCTACGTCACTGTATATATATATATATATATATATATATATATATATATATCTACACTTGAAAAGAAACGTTAATATTAGTTTGTTTTTCTTTAATTTATTTAAAATTATTCAATTTGAATACCATTAGTTTTTGTGTCTATTAAAATTATCAATGTCTTGTGAACTTTTTAGGCCTATTTTGACATTCTATTTATTGAATTAATTATATCATAATCGATCCCCGTCGGTGGACCCATTGGGCTATTTCTCGTTCCAGCCAGTGCTCCACAACTGGTGTAACAAAGACTGTGGTATGTACTATCCTGTCTCTGGGATGGTGCATATAAAATATCCCTTGCTGCTAATCGAAAAGAGTAGCTCATGAAGTGGCGACAGCGGGTTTTCTCTCTCAATATCTGTGTAGACCTTAACCATATGTCCGACGCCATATAACCGTACATAAAATGTGTTGAGTGCGTCGTTAAATAAAACATTTCCTAATTTTATCATGAAACATATAAGTAGTAGACGTAAGTGCCGGGTCTACTACTCATATATATTAAAGATATCCGCGTTTCTTTTGTTTAGTACATTATGTATAAATGTATCAATAACTGTATGCAGACGAAACATGAACCGGCCTCAGTGGCGTCGTGGTCAAGCCATCGGGCATAAGGCTGATAAGTACAGGGTTCGCAGCCCGATGTAATAGCCCAAAATATATCCCCCGCCAAACTATACCCGAGGTTAAAGAGGGCTAGTCTGTTTTATATCTCGGGATATAAACAGGACTAGCCCAGAATATACCCCGGGGTATATACCTCTCTAGTCCAGATTATTTATTTATTTATTTTGTATACAGGTTAGTAATAAAAATGAGGGTTAGGGTTAGGGTTATAAAACAGGCGGGGGTTATATTTAGGGCTGTTACACCGGTACCGGCTCCAACCCAGAGCGACTTTTAACGACTCAGTGGGTAGGTGTAAGGCCACTACACCCTCTTCTCTCTCACTAACCACTAACAATTAACAACTAACCTACTGCCCTGGGCAGACAGCTCAGATAGCTGAGACAGCGTGCTTGAATATTAATTGGATATAAGCACGGAAATAAGTTGAAATGAATAAAAAGAAAGAAGAAACATACATGTACTTATAGTCCATCCCACAGGGAACGTCTTTGTCACACTGTGGAATGTACTACACGTTATTTATTTCTGAGTCGATTGTTTAGGAGAGGGCCTAGTAAGTTGGCAAACTTGTGCCCAACCCTTTTGTTCTTTGTGCAATAAAGTATGTTTTGAATCAAGCCGATTGTTTTCTAAATTACACACAAAAATATCTTTTTTTGTTATTTCCAAAACACTTTTACTTTTTTCTTCTTACGTCGACCCAAACTGAAATTATTTATAAAAAAACAAACATTTTTATAGGAGGATGGGACGGACTATAGTTGACTTTTATAGACAAGATAGCTGTTACGTTTGCGCCTGTTATAGTAAAGCACAAAATACACAATTCTTGTATGTAACAATTTCTTTGAAGTCTCCTAAGTTATTCGTACCTGTGTACTTAGTCTATTTTTAGAACGTAAGATAGTGACATTGTGTGATGCTTACGGGTGCGGTACACGTTTTAAACGCGTATACAACCGCAAGTTTCTTCAATACACACGGATCTACCCAGGAAGTCAAGCATCACACCCGCTCATATACTCACTTTGCCATTTAGCCAACGACTGTCGTGACGTCAGAATATCTTAGAAGGATTTTTTTTCTTCTAAATTTAATATATTCTAATTGTGGGCGTTACAATATAAATCCATATAAATACAGCCTCCAGTTAAATTGAATTAAAGACCACTGCAGAGCGAACAAACAGACGTTACAGCGTTAAATAGGATTTTTACTGTTACTGAAAAATAGTTTTTAGATTTGATAGCCAGTCGCCATGAAGTGCAGTTTGATTTTTCTGTGTGTAGCCGTTGTTGCAGTTGTTGTCGCCACCGATGATTCGTGCACGCCAAAAGGTGCGGCTGATCTACGGGCCGACCCGTACGACTGTTCGGTGTTTTACGTGTGCGCCAACAAAAAGCTCGTAAAATTTACCTGTAATGACAGTGTCTTTGATCCGCTGACCAAGGCTTGTGTGCCGAAGGGTTCGATATGGGACAAATGTAAGTACAATTTGCTGTTATTATGTAGAAACATCTTAATAATATTTGTAGATCTTAATAATAATAATAATAATAATAATAATAATAATGATGATATCATATTCGTTAAAAATATTAAAATTAAAACAACACCTCTCCAATCACTACGTACATCAATTGATGAAGGTGGTGTAAAATTAAAAAAAAAAAAATATAAGAAAGAATTACATTTAAAACAGTAACAATTAAATGTTCATATTAAAAAAAAAAAAAAAAAATAAAGATAACCATTATTTTTTAATTCAACTTGCTTATCTGAAGGTATCATTTATTATAAGAATGACTTCAGTACAAAACGCAGTAAACAGTTGTACCAGACCCAACCAATGATGATATCAGAAGTTGGGCCCGGGACTGACGTGCCTGAACACTGAATTGATATTAAAGTTAAACGTTTATTTTGTTTAACGACACCTCTAGAGCTAAGCACATTGATTTATTAATCATCGGCAATTGGAAGTGAAACATTTGGTAATTCTGACATATAGTCCGAGAGGAAACACGATACATATTTACATTAGTAAAAAGAGATATTTTATATGTACCATCCCACAAACAGAATAGCAGATACCACGGCCTTTGATATAACCAGTCGTGATGCACTGGCTGAAACGAGAAATGGCCCAGTGGGAATCGATCCTAAGACCGACCGCGCATTAGGCTACGTCTCGCCCCCTGCATTGATAAAGACGAGTAAATAGTGAAATTTAAATGAAAACAATAAACTGCATTAAAAAAAATATCATTGTATAGCAATTCATGTTATTGTCATTCCCCCCCCCCCCCCCCAACATTATTAGAACTATGAAACCACGTACCTTTAATACTATGAATTAAAACATTTTTTCAGGCACACCCAAGCCTAGATCGACTGTAGGCGAATGTACACCAGGATCAACGGCTATTATCCCCCACCCAACAAAATGTGCACAGTACTACGACTGCAGTGACAACACTGAGGTCTTCCGATGGCCACTACACCTGAAAGAATGTCCATACAGTCGGGTGTTCAACACCGAAACCAAGAGATGTGAACACTACAGCATGGTCAAGTGTGGAGAGAGAGAGGAACCAATTTCTCATTGTAAGTATAAAACAACTATCAGAAGTTTGTAGCCATTGAAACATGTTTTTCAGCAATATAGCCATTTTCATTTACTAAATTAATAATAATAAAAAAAACCCTACACATTTGTTTTTCACCAGAGCAGTCTAACCGTCTTAAGGTTGGGAATATAATATTATTTTACTCAGAGATATAAATAGAAATTTAATATATACATTTATTTGTATTGCTTCTGTATGACTTAATTTTTGCATTTACCATAGTTTGAAAACCAATAGCCGATATATGTTTCGTGCTGGGGTGTCGTTAAAATTAATTAATTAAATTGTGCTTCTGTATGATTTGTGGATTAACAGTTATTAGAATTACAAAATGTATAAATACATGTTTTTACTAAAAATATTAGTGTTTAAGCTAACCCATAAAATTATTAGCAGTTTTACGAATTTGGTCATAAAAAAATCGACGAACTAAAGCTTCAGTTAGACAAACTGCCAACATGGCGTTAGATCTGAAAACGACCCACGATTATCGAATAAGCTTTTTGTATTGACCTGGGTTGCCTGTCATACGATTATCAAATTAACTTTTTGTATTGGCCAGGGTTACCCATCATAATTGTATTACAGTTAAGAAATTCGCTTTTTGTATTGGCCAGGGTTGCCCGTCACACGATTATCGAATTAGCTTTTTGTATTGAACTGGGTTGCCCGTCACACGATTATTGAATTAACTTTTTGTATTGACCTGGGTTGCCCATCATACGATTATCGAATTAATTTTTTTGTATTGGCCATGGTTACCCATCACACAATTATCGGATTAGCTTTTTGTATTAGCCAGGATTGCCCGTCACACGATTATCGAGCTAACGTTTTGACCAGGGTTGTCCGTCACATTATCATGGGCGTACATAGGGGGGGGGGGGGGGGGGGGGGGGGGGGGTCGATGGGTTCGACCGACCCCCCCGACCCCCCCCGAGACGTTTTTCACACTTGAAGTAAGACATTACTTAGATTTTATTGTTTAGATTATCCATTTTGGTACATCTGAAGTATTTCTGGTCATCCTGAACCTACTACCATAAAAATTTCATTTGTTTGTTAATTTGTTAATTACCAACTGTTTAATCTCATGTCCGGCTCAGCGGCTTTGAACGAATATCTTGCCGAGTGGACTGGTGAATACAAGTGACCACTTTGTATTAAATTTGGGACCGGTTCAAGTCTTGATAATCAAAATGTTCATCAGTTTATTGATGTAGACAAATAAACACGTGCATATGCACCGCTAAAAAACATATTTTTTCCTATTATAAAAACGGACACATGCTTCGGACCGACAAGAATAACAAGTGGGACTGGCAAATATACGTTCAAAACAAAATAATATCGGTCTCGGAGATTTAGAATCGGCCTCAGACTGGGGGAAAAAAAGGGTTTTTCACACACCTGCACGAAATGCTTTTTTTCTTCATATAAAAACTCCCAAAACAAAATATCACGTACTTCTAAGAAGACTTAGTAATGGATACGAGTCAATGGCGGATCTAAAAAATCCATTGGGGGGGGGGGGGGGGGGGGGGGGGGGGGGGGGGGGGGGGGTGGGGGAGGCTTGGAGGGAGATGGAAAAAAAAAAAAAATTTTTTTTATTATATAATGAATTATAAGGGAACTTTGGGGGAGGCTTGGAGGGTCCGTCTCTGCGAGCTCTAGTCTACATTTTAAAGATAGTTCACCTTCTCAACGTCACACTCTGGTTTCACTCTATTGTACCTTGATCCAAATGTGTTACAAGATTGTAGATTAACCAAACTTAGCGTCAGTTTTCACGGGTGGAAACTAGGACATCCGACTTTAATAAACAATAAATGTGTGTCGAGAACAGCAAACAGCAAACAGCATTACTTGGAGCACTTTCGTTGGCAAGGAAAATTGTCCGACGGTTTTCGATATATCGGCCCCAACACCCGACATTTATCGTAGCACGGAATCATAAAGATAATGCGCCTGGCTTCAAAGGCTTAAACTCTGAACTTCGACCAAATGAACTCGATTTACAATGAACTGCCGATTACGTCAGAAACTATTTCACGTGTAAAATCATTCATTTCACACTGATTTTGTGCAGCGATAAAAAACTGAATCAGTAACAACGAAAGACACAGTTCAGTTGATCAGCGCTCAAAACCGATTCGAATCATGAATTGTAGGTGAACCGTAAATGAGACAACATCTCACCTGGTCACAGTGCGAATCGAATTCGCTTCACCTTTAAAGGCACATACCCTAGTTTTAACCCGTAAAAACGGACACTAAGTTTTATTAAATTACATACCTAAAACTCAGTTACAATACAGTGAAAGAAGAGTCTGTGACGTTAAAACTGGGAAATATCCTTTAAAATAGACCAGAACTCGAATCAATAACCGTTACTTCTCAGACGCACGTGCGTTTTTAAAAATATGAAACATGCTTTTTTTTTTGTATTAGAAACACCAGGATGACCAGAAACACTTCAGTTCTACGGAAATAGATAATCTAAAGAATAAAATACAAGTAATGTTTGATTTCAGTGATCACAAACGGCTCTGATAGTGAACAAATATGCTGTAGTGTTTAAAAACTAGAGTCTGTCCCTTTAAATATTGGAGAGAAATGTGACACCAGCCTGATGGTGTAGTGGTCAAGCCATCGGCTGGTAGGTACTGGTTTCGCATCCCGGTACCGGCTCTAACCCAGAGCGAGTTTTTAAAACAGCTCATTGTGTAGGTGTACGGCCACTACACCGACTTCTCTCTCATCAACCATTGGAAAGGCAGCGAAAGATAGCTGAAGTGTGTGTGTGCCAAGTACAGCGTGGATGGACCTTAATTGGATAATATAAGCATGAAAATAAGTAAAAACAAACACAACAGAAACGTGACAGGGCTTGTGTAACGACCTATGTGTAATAAAGTTCTGTTCTGTTCTGTTTATCATAAAGTGTTGTTTTAATAAATTCAATACAATTTGAGTTAATTTGATCTGTTGGTATATCAACGTACTGAGCTGAAGATAGTTTGAAATAAAGAGAACAGAGTACTAGTATCTCCGTATTACTCACTTTAGATGGATGAAGGCGATGCCTAGGATTCCGCGCATCAAGCGAGCGCTTTACCACTAGGCTACGTCCCGCCCCTGGCCGCGATTGGTCACCCTCCCAAACATGCCTCTGTTAAAACAATTACACGTAGGTTGGATTACAGGTGATGCATTGTTAATTCCAGGGTGGGCCCATTAGGCTATTTCTCGTTCCAGCCAGTGCACCACGACTGGTTTATTAAAGACCGTGGTATGTACTACCCTGTCTGTGAGATGGTGCATATAAAATCTCTTGCTGCTAATCGAAAAGAGTAGCCCATGAACATGAAGTGGCGACAATGGGTTTCCTCTCTCAATATCTGTGTGGTCCGTAACCATATGTCTGGCGCCATATAACCGTAAACAAAATGTGTTGAGTGCGTCGTTAAATAAAACATTTCTTTCTTGTTAATTCCAGGTGACTACGATGCCTACCAGTGTCGATCCGCCCACTGCATTCCGTGTAACGTGAGGTACCCATCCTGCAAGGGTCTGCCTGACGGACTCAACCCGTGGGTGGGGCGCGAGGTGTCGCCCTATTTCGTCGTGTGCAACAACAACAGAACAGTGTATCAAGGACAGTGTCACCAAGACAACAGCTACTACCTGTTTGATGCGGTAAAGAAAACCTGTGTAGAGCTGGTCTAAGTTAAAATAAGATGACTTATTACAATGTGAAGTAACTGGTGGGCTAGATTGAGTGAGAGAGCGATGAGGTGAGGTGGGGTGGGTGAGTGGGTTTGTGACGTGCAATAACAAGTCGTGCCATGTTGCTGTCTATAGCACGCGACATACCCTATTGGTTTTATTAATTTCAGTAAGGTTTTTTTGTTGTTTCTTTTGAAATTGTGTTTTAAGAACTCGACGCTACCTAGAAAATAGGGACGACCCTACTTTTTTTCAATTTATTAAAAAAAAAAAAATATAGTAACCCATCTTTCAAATTTCTTAAATACGAGATTCAAAATTATTTAATTTCAAATTAATTAATTGTTAACATAATATAGTTACCTCAGTTCAGCGAAAAGTACCAACACCAATGCTAACTATCCAAACATTTTACTTAAAGTATGTTTTATTGTAAATATTTGTAAAACACATTATAACAATTATGTTTCTTATTGAAATCTGTTGTCTCACGAAAACCTATTTCATGTACAGTTATATGCCATGTCTTGCCTATCATAATTTATTTGTAAACTTGTACACCTCTGATGTCGCCGATTGGTGTCTTTAAATATAATGTAATATGTCCCATTCTGAATCTGTACTATAAGCTGGGGGTGAGGGAAACTCTGAAGCTTATGCACTCCCAGTTTTAAAAGGGGATTAATATATATATATATATATATATATATATATGCTAATTACACACACACACACACACACACACACACACACACACACACACACACACATACATACATACATACTATCCTGTACAACTGCTATTTCCGCGTTTACAAAAAATATGAAATTCCCTATGTTAGTATTATAGTATTATTATGACATATTTATATAAAAATATTTAAAAAGTAAACCCCGGATGTTCAGTATTAAAACAGGTTTGTTTTAGTTAATATAATGTATAAAAAGCAAGTTACAGATCAGTGGCGGATCCGGAAGATCCATTCAATGAAATGTGGCTGAAAGGATTCCTCGGATTCTCCAAAGTAGAAAGTGAAAAATAAAAATAGAATGAAAATATAACTATCACAAAATGTAGGGGCGGGGGCGGTCTAGGATTAAAATACCAAAAGGCCGTGGTACGTGCTATCCTGTCTGAGATGGTGCATAAAAAAGATCCTTTGCTACAAATGGAAAAATGCATCGGGTTTCCTATCTAAGACTATGTCTCAAATACCAAATGTTTGACATCCAATAGCCGATGATTAGTAAATGTGCTCTAATAGTGTCATTAAACAAAACAAACTTTGTATCTGTTTTATAATTTAACACGGGATACTACACCTTTGTTAAGTCTAACCTTTATACATATTACAATATACAACATACTTGTATAAGTTCATGATTATTGTTGTGTGTACTTGATGTATGTTTACAGTAATAGCAGTAAATGTTTCTTATTGAAATTATCTTTTATTCTTTACTGTCGATATTCATTATGTCGAAAATTAGTGGATCGACTGACGAACTTCGACTTATGTGTAATTCTAAATAACTCTCTACATATCCAGCTAGTAGCAGAGGCGGATCTAGGGGGAGGGGGGGGGGGAGAGAGGGGGGGGGGGCAGGGACCCGGGTCCCCCCATAATTTTGTGATAGTTATAATTTTATTATATATTAATTTTCCTTTTTTTACGATTCCCCTCGAAACCTCCCCGAAAGTTCCCTTGGCATTCCACTTCATGTCACTGGGTCCCCCTAAATGGATTTTGTTGATTCGCCACTGAGTAGTAAGTATGCAGACAAAGTAAGATCGACTGCACTGTTTGAGATATTAAACTTGTTCATTATATGTAAATTCACAATAATGAACGTGGTCTATAAAATATAATTAAATAAAAACGACTGCATAACCGAGAATGATGTGGTTTTCAGTTATATTTGCGTGTAAGAATATATTTACTTATTTTCTTATTATAACTACATAGGGTAAAATTACAAATATGTCGTTTTGTTTTTGAATAAAAATTATTTTGTCTGTTATTCACATCTTTTTGTTTGTTATTTAAAACTGTGTTATAGAGAGAGTGTGTTTAACGAGCTTAAAACTGTGTTATAGGGTGTATACTACCAAATCAAATCCCATAGACGACAATAGTAACATATGTGGCTAAAACTCCTACCTGCAACGTATCAACCGACATAAACGCCACGGATATAAATACTACCGCCCCTCACACTTAAAGTGAATCAGAAAAAAATGGGGGTCAAGCTGCTCGTTTCTGAGATAACGGGTAGCGTCTATGACTACCCTAGTTCCGCACAAAATTCGAGTACTTTTTTTTACAGGTACCCCATACATGTTTCAAGCACAAGGCTACTTGACACATTGGTACTAGATGAAATAAAATTGCATTTTTTTTTAACCCAGATAAAACTATTATTTTGTACAACCAACACACTCACATTTATAACCAATCACAGGACTTGTGGTGTTCACTTATCTATCAAAAGTTCGGTGCACCTCGAACTTTGACCCAGCCGGAAGTTATTTGGTCTAGTACTGCCTATAGAGAGAGTGTGTTTAACGAGCTTAAAACTGTGTTATAGAGAGTGTGTTTAACGAGCTTAAAACTGTGTTATAGAGAGAGTGTGTTTAATGAGTGTGTTATAGAGAAAGTGTGTTTAACGAGTGTGTTATAGAGAGAGTGTGTTTAACGAGCTCTAATCCATGACTTCCTAACTTTCGCTTGGTTCAGACTATCAACTGTCACGACGGAGTTGGCCAACTCGATAGTTGCGTTGTAATTTTCCTCTCCCAGTTTTTGACTATAGGTCGTAGTTGTATACGATGAGAATCGAGTTATAAGAGTGATCAGACTAGAGATCGGCGAATTGGCCAACTCGGTCGTGACAGTTGACAGTCGGAGTCTAGCATAAGTCTACTGCTTTGGGGGTGAGGTTGGGGGTGGGGAGAACAGTGCTGCCACTTTACACTTTTAAGGAAATATTATACTTTTTTCTTGGAAATACTACTTTCTAAATACCTTTTTTCACATGAAAATACTTTTTTATTAAATACTTTTTTTCCTGCAAGATTCCATACTTTGTTTTTGAAAATACAGAGTGGCAGCACTGGGAGGAGTATTTGAGGAAATATTTAACCCCAACCACACAAAATAATTTTGTATTGTAAAAATACGCATCACCCTTAGGAATCGAGAGTCTCCCACACCAACCCAAGACACCACCTCATATACGTTCTTTTTTCTTTCTGTTGTGTTTTGTTTTTTGTTTTTTCCTGGACTACAAACAGCCTTCATGTAACGGCTTGACCCCTTAACGACACCAAGGCCAGTACACATACATACATGCATACATGCATGCATGCATACATACATACATGTTGTTGAGTTAAAGAGCATCCTTTTTTATGGATGCCTCAATAGCTCAGAGCGCATCGTGGTTAGTCTTACAATTTGCGGGCGATTCGGTGCCACAGGTTCGATTCCAAGCAACGGCATGGGACAATTTGTGAGGCCAGAAAGGATTTAATTATCCCCTGCGCCAGTGCGTTAATATCTATGTATGTAACAGTCAACCTCGACATACATACAATATATAGATATTCATACATCAATACATACATACATGCATGCATACATACATGCATACATCCATACATGCATACATGCATACATCCATCCATCCATACATGCATGCATATATAGCCAGTGCCAGGTCTGTCCACATCTGCATGTAAGTCAAACGTTACCAAGCCATGGGGCCTTAGAAAAAGCGTGGTTGTTGGACCGGTACGAATATGGTCGACTAACGATCGTTCTATTTCTGTGGAACGTAGTTGGTCTGATTGGTAGCGTTCCGGCCCAACAATTGCGGGCGATTGGGTGCCACAGGTTCGGGTCTCGGTAACGGCATGAGGAAATTTGTGAAGGCAATAAAGGATTTTAATATCCCCTGTGCCAGTGCGTCATTGAATATATGTATGTTTAAGTCAAAACCCGACATACATACAACAGAGATATTCAAAATATAAAAAATACATACATACATACATAAATAAATACAACACATGCTCTGACGCGCAAAACATGACTGAAAAACCCGCAAACAAAAACAAAATGTTTGTTGGCACCACCATTGATTTATTAATTATCGTTTATTATAATAAACACACATTTTATTTTTACCAAAAAATACACATTTTGTAGGCATACATACATATTTATATATAAAATAATATAATGTGCACACTGCGGGGAATGGTATGTAGCATCGGGTTACAATCGATAAAATTCTATAGTAAATGGGTAATGCATGCATAGCAATAATATACAATATAATAACATATGTCATGTATCAATGTTGTCTGTTCTATGCTTGGTAGCAGTTTTCAAATACTTACACAATTTAATTAGCTGTTTTGAATTGTCGCTGGACAGTAGTTGCGTTAATTTAAATGTTGATGGTTTATTGTAATAAAAAGGTTTAATATATTTATCTCTTCTGTTACTGAAGAAATGACACACTAGAACAAAGTAATATTCGTCTTCTACTACATACATATTGCACAGACGACAAATTCTATTATTCCTGTCAATATTGTGGTATCTGCCCGTTTTTATAAAGAGATTATGGGAAGATAATCTATATTTATTCAAAATATGTTTGTATTTCAAGGCAATAGGTTTCTGAAGATAAGGTTGTAAGCAATAATTATTAACAACGAATTTGTATAACAGACATTTTGGAGAATTGTTGAATACAGCATATATATATAAATTGATCAGTCATTCTCTGCTATTAATATCAAACATGTGGTAATTCTAATACAGCTTTCAGTGGAAACGCGCTACATGTTTTGTTCTACAAGAGCAAGGGATCTTTTATATACACTTTTCAGCGGACAGGACAGCACATCCCACTGTATTTGATAAACCAGTCGTGTGGCACTGGTTGGGACGAAAAAACCCAAACCCAGTGATTCTATCGAGAAGGTTCTATTATTCGACTTGGGTATCTAGCAGGCACACGCACGCGCACACACACACACACACACACACACACACAAACACACACACACACACACACAGAGAGAGAGAGAGAGAGGGAGAGAGAGAGAGAGAGAGAGAGAGAGAGAGAGAGAGAGAGAGAGAGAGAGAGAGAGAGAGAGAGAGAGAGAGAGAGAGATATGGAGAGAGAGAGAGCGAGAGAGAGAGAGAGAGAGCGAGAGCGCGTTATGGTGTGTATGTTATTATGTATATGAATTATACCTTTTGTTTTCATGTGCAGATGGCGACAAGTGAACGTTTCAGAGTTTATAGACATTCATGACATGGAAGGAAGTTATATTAGCTCAAACAGTTTTGTTAGCAACTTGCTTTGCTTATTATTCTTGAAAATGTTCACAGCATTGTTAAAACAAAATAAAATTAATTATACATATGCTATAAATGTTAGAGAAATTGAATGGAAATATGTTTTCACATGCCCCAAGCGAACAACATTAATTGCAAATATTGGTTTTATTTATGGCTTGAATATAACCCCAGGATAAAGTTAACTATTTTAGTTTTTAGCGATTGTATATTTTAAGATAACAAATAGTCATGAATAATGAAATGGGGTTATCATTTGTTAGGTTAGAAGGTGGTCTCGGCCGTTAGGTTTGCCTGGTAGGAGGCCTCCCCGCCCACACCCCCGGCGCTCCCTACCCATGGAAATCCGGCCCAGCAAATTTGGGTACTTTACTGATATTGGAACGTCAGCAACCTATCCGCGAAGCCCACCTCTTTGTGAAACCTTCTTCCAGGGCCTAATATATAAATGATATTAATTAAATACATTAATTAGAGCACCGGCCAAAGATGTCCCAATTGGGACATCTTGGGCTTCAACATGCCCTTCCATATTCGATGCATATCAGCAAAGCTACGTATGGATTATGCTATCTGCTACAGATACAGACGTAGTTGCCGTAGCTATTGCATCAATGGGTGCACTTGAGAGATGTGAACGGTGGGTGGTTTTTAGTACAGTGTAAAGGGAATGGGGATTAGTTCTTCTCCAATTTGGAAAAAGAAAAAGAAATGTCCTGTACATGTCGTGGCCTGTATTTATGTGTTGGATGATTACCTAGATGAATGTCATATTGTGTTTTTAACCACAAACATTAACGTTGTTGCCTATGGGATTTTATATGGTATAGTATAACCTATAACGGTATTCCAGTCGCCTATCTTGACGAAAAGCCTGCAGTTCGAAAGTCGATCGATCAAGATAGTAAGTCGATCGGTCGAGATAGTATGCCGATCGATCGAGATATTAAGTCGAACGATCGATATATTAAGTCGATCGATCGAGATAATATGCCGATCGATCGAGATATTAAGTCGATCGATCGAGAAAAATAATTTGATGTGATGTCCTTTCCCAGCCACCGTAGTTTCGCGCTATCCTGGCGTATTTGTTTCCTGCTTTTGAAGGATTTTTAAAATCACGCTTTTTGGTTTCGTTAACATTTATTTGACCTACTAGCCCGTGAAATGAACTGCAGACAGCGTAACCTTTTAGTTATTAGAATTAGATTATGACTAAATTTTCCAACTTAAGTGTGTGTGTGCGCCAAGCACAGTGGAGCAGGGTGTAGGGCTTTAATAAAAAAAAAAATATCATAAAGCGTCTTCATCATCATCATACAGAAATAAATCATAATTACTTGTAAATAAAAATAACACAATAAGTACAGCATGTGCAGTTGCGCAATATGACACTGATTACTACGATTTGATCAGACGCGGTGCGATACTGTTTACTACGATTTGATCAGACGCGGTGCGACACTGTTTACTACGATTTGATCAAACGCGGTGCGACACTGTTTACAACGATTTGATCAGACGCGGTGCGACACTGTTTACTACGATTTGATCAGACGCGATGCGACACTGTTTACTACGATTTGATCAGACGGTACGAATATACTGTTTACTACGATTTAATCAGACGCGGTGCGACACTGTTTACTACGATTTGATCAGACGCGGTGCGACACTGTTTACTACGATTTAATCAGACGCGGTGCGACACTGTTTACTACGATTTGATCAGACGGTACGAATATACTGTTTACTACGATTTGATCAGACGGTACGAATATACTGTTTACTACGATTTGATCCGACGCGGTGCGACACTGTTTACTACGATTTGATCAGACGCGGTGCGACACTGTTTACTACGATTTGATCCGACGCGGTGCGACACTGTTCACTACGATTTGATCAGACGGTACGAATATACTGTTTACTACGATTTGATCAGACGCGGTGCGACACTGTTTACTACGATTTGATCAGACGCAGTGCGACAATGTTTACTATAATTTCGATGCGCGGTCGGTGTGGGATCGATCTCCGTCAGTGGGCCCATTGGGCTATTTCTCGTTCCAGCCAGTGCACCACGACTGGTACATCAAAGACCGTGGTATGTACTACCCTGTCTGTGGGGGTGGTGCATATAAAAGACCCCTTGCTGCTAATCGAAAAGAATAGCCCAAGAAGTGGCGACAGCGGGTTTCCTCTCTCAATATCTGTGTGGTCTTTAACCATATGTCTGACGCCATATAACCGTAAATAGAATGTGTTGAGTGCGTCGTTAAATAAAACATTTCTTTCTTTCTTTTTTTTCCTAAGGGTATTAATTATAAAATGTTTTAAAATGTATTGAATTATAAAAGTTATCATACTGAGCTGTCCCAAAAGAATGCAAATGTACTTTGCAAATTTAAAACATGTAAGATGAAACTTCCAATCGAAATAGGAAGATGGTGTAATATTCTTAGAGAAAACAAAAAATATGTCATTATATGTAATCTTAATAAGGTTAGAGACGAATTTCATTATATATTTAAATGTACAGATTCTATATTATTAAGTGGGAGAACAAATATAGCAGAGAAATTGGAAAAATCCGAATATTTTATCATATGTACATTTGTTTTAAAGAAA